>NW_027504133.1:0-31868 GCF_021521415.1 Bidens hawaiensis | reverse complement strand
ATCCCTTGATCGTCTTAGCTGTTCATGATAAAATGTGCAACAATGTTTTTAATATGCTATTATGAGGGTTAAGTCAAGTTGGGGTGGTTTGATCCGGTAAAATCTAAAATAAACGGGTCTTGACTGTGGGTTCCACCAGATAAATACAAAATAATAATAATAATAGTTGGATCTTACTTGTCCTGGTAAAGACAAAGGCAAGAGTTTAAGTGGACAACAATATCAGTGATCGTAGTTTTTGCGTTGTTCTAAAAATTCTAAGATAACCTATATGTTTGTAAGACTGTATTTCTCCGATTCTGATCCCATTGCAATGAGACTTTTTCAGGACGAAAAAAGGTTAAGTGTGGGGATATTTGATATAACATTTAATATATATAAATCCCGTATACATTTTATTTATTATTTTATTAGTTTTGTTCGTTTTCTTGAAAGATTTGTATACTACTAACATGGTTTTGTATTTTAGGTTCCGGGTTTCAATTGTGGTGAAAAGAGGGAGAAAAATGAGCGAAAACGAGCTAAAGTGAAGAACCAGACCATCAAGGAAACGAACCGGACCAGATCAAGAAGTGAACCGGACCGGGACCAAGTTAATTGGCCACGCTGCCGGCCAAATAAGGGTCTTTGGTAGCGTAACGCAGCCAATTTGCCTACGCTGCGCGGCCAAATGTGGGTATTTTGGTAGCGTGGGCGAGCAAGCTAATTTCTAGGATATTCCAAGTTTTGGGCTTTGATCACTATATAAACACCCCTAATCTTACCTTAATCAGACCAGAAGTTGCCAGCTGAATTGGAGAGTTCACAAGCTTAGGGTTGCTACTTTTGGCGATTTTGGAGTTGAAGAATCATCCGTGGTGCGCATATTAGTTGAAGACGAAGAACACGGGTTTTATCTTCTATTTTCTTTTATATCCACCATGAATTCTTTATTATTTGTTTTGTTTAAACCTAAGATGCTATGCTAAATTGCATGAACTATCTAGGCTTATGATGAACTTATTTTGATGTTTTGATTTGACTTTGGGATTTATTTACGTTATGGTTTTTATGATTTAGTAAAAGATTTATCTATAATTAATTGACGCATATGGATACTTAGGATGTTTGATGAGTTTTTATTCCATAGTTTTCCTTGATTATTGTTTGTCAAATGATAGGATTGCTATTAGGTCAATTACTTTGTGTTTTTGATTAATTTATGATTTATGTCATGATAAGATCATAGGGAATGATATTGTCGAATAAACCTAAGTGTGCTGCTAACCTAAAATCTGTAAAGTGCTAGGTTATTGATAAGTCTTTACTATTTAATCTTGCTAGATTTAGTTCTTCGTAAGGAGTCCGTCTAGGGTTGATTATTTATTATTGTTTATCAAATCAATTAAGTATAGTAAATTGCCTTTGATTTCCACGCTGTAAGGTAGGATTTCGTATAAAGGAACTAAATTATAAACAATTGGGTGACCGTAAGCGAACTTGATTTTTAATACTGGTGTGCGTTAAAACTTGTTAGAAATCCATAGGTTTCTCTTAAGAAGGGTCAGGGGTCCTGATCGAGTTTTCTTATAAGTGTCTATTTACGATCCCAGTCCATAATTAAATATTTTCCCGAATCAATTAATTACTGAAATTTAGGGGATTCTAGCCTAGGTAGTTTTCTCATCATCATCTTATTTTCATAAACAAACTTTGTTTTCATTTAAATTACTTGTTTTCTTAATTAGTTTTTAATTATAGTATTAAATTAGTATTTTAAATAAAAATCCCCCGAACAAATATAATTAATAAGTCGTGTTTTGTAGTCGAGTTTAATTAGCTAATAAACGTAATTTAGAGAGTCTCGTGGGTTCGATATCCAGACTTACTTAGCTTTACTAGAGTTGATCGGTTCACTTGTCGGTTAGTAGTTTAGTCGAGTTTTAGAAAGTCAAGAGTATTACTTAGTGTTTATTTTTAGTTAATTTAGTTTAATAATTATTAAACTACTTCAAGCACATCAGTGATGTTTAGTTGTTATTAATTAAAAGGTGGTGGAACTGCAGTAAATCATATCCAATACCCATATTTTGTTTCACCCCCATTTTGACCCAATAATACCATTTAACTTATCAGAAGCTATTTCAAACTTATCACCATCTATCTTTCTTTTAGAAAGATCAAGCTCATGTTCCTCAATTTTAGCGTTTAAAGCAGTTATTCATTTTTTTTATGAGAATCAACTTGCAAATTTTCTTCAAATAACTTTTGATGTAAGCTTGCCATGCCATCATGATGAGTCTTAATTCTAGTGGTAAATATCTTTTCAGCTTTTCTTATACTCATCAATTAGGTACTTAATGCCAATGTTTTCTCTTAACAAACTATCATTATGGGTTCTATAGTTTTCAACTTTATCAAAGCATATTTATGAGCATAAGTGTGTGTGTACCACGGGAATGACGGGACTTGCTTGGCTGCTTCCACTTGCAGCACTTGTTGAAGTTTCATTCCCGTTCACAAATGCCATCCAGCAAAGTTCAGTGGCAACATCAGCTCACTCATTTGATTTATCTAGTCGGGATCAGATGAGTCCTCCGATTGAGCAAGCATAACCTTGCTATCGACTTTTGTGTTTCCTTTACCAATTCTTGGAACACCCCGACTTGATTTGCTGCTCTGCCTAACCCCTTTTTCCTTGGCTCTAGAACCATTTCCCTTTCCTTCATCAGACACATCCACAATCTTCACTTCTCCCGGCAGGTTTTTCTTGGATTTGTGCATTCTCTTGCAAAGTGCCCCATTTCGTTACAGTTGTAACAGCGAAGCTTGTCTTTTTCAAACCCAATGTTGTTGCTATTTGCATCCCAGAAGCTGTTCTTTCTACATTTCTTCATGAAGGTTGTGGCCCTGTTAACTTTCATGGCCATTTGATACTTGATGTTCATCTTCTCAAGGCATTGTTCATTAATTTATGATAGGTCCCATTGATTGAAGGATGGAGGCAGCAACTTTCCTTTCAACAACTCTTCATGACTGGCAATAAAGGCATGGAACAGTGAAACATGGGAATCATCAATTTGCATGGTGGGGTGACTTGAACTGCCTGAGTTGCTACTGAAAGATTGGTTAATGCCATGAGCCTTTAGAGCTAGATTCACAGCATAGTTTACCAATTCCTGAACTAAGTTAGATGTTGACGATCTTGATGCACCAACAGATGATATGAAAGCTTTGTTCTGATCAGCTTGAACTATAGAGTAAACTAGTTTATCCCATCAACTGCATGAACGGTGGGATGCGACTGATTCAGAAAAGCTGATCCAACACCTAAACCTGTAGAAACACCTGCATGATTTAGAGAACTGACATGGTTATTCATTCGGAGCTTAGCATCCATCTCCAATGATCTGATGGTGGAGGTTAACTGCATAAGAGTTGTGTTCAGATTTATGATTCTTTTAACGGTATTTACACTACTGTTCCATGTGTAGGTAATGAGTTCAACAACTTCTTATTTATTTCAGACTTATCCAAAGGTTACCAGAACTTCTCATTCTGGTGTTCAGGGCTTCGAATCTGTTATGGAGTGATGAAACTGTTTCCCCATAAACATGCTTGAACATATTGAATTCACACTTCAGCATCTCTTTTTGGCTTTCTATCATGTCCAAGTTTCCATCAAATTTCTCCACCAAGTAGTCCCAAAGTGCCTTTGCAGTAGCACATCTCTTATGCTTTTAGTGATTTCAGTGGAGAGACACATACTGAGATAGCCATATGCCTTTTCATCTATAACCAATAGTTTCTTGTCAACATCAGAGAGACTATCATGATGAACATCAACTGGACCATCAAAATTATTGTTACATGTCTATGAGGTCCATTTTCTATCAACCTTATCATTACATGGTCACTTGCTCTTATGAAGTTCTTGAACCTCCATTTCCAGTGCCCAAAGTTGCTTTCAAAATTCAGCAGTAGTCAAAGCTTTTCAAGTATCATGAAGCTCTTTAACAATTCTGGATCGTAAAACATCTTCACAAACTGATTAGAAAACACCAAGTCAAACACAGTTTTGAAATAGCAGAAATCTTAGAAAAATTCTTAGTACAGGGAATCATAGTCATACATGAACAGTAATGCGAATGCAACTAGTTCAAAGGATGCGAATGCGATTGGGATACCAAATGCGATGCGATTGTGGATTCTAGATGCGATGCGATGCGATTGTGAAATAAAATGTGATTGCGATTTACACACAAATGCGAATGCGATTCAGTCTACAATGCGATTGCGATTTAGTATCTGGAAAAACACAATCGTGTAACACGTTGTTTTGTATGGATCTTCAAGAAAACACACTTTTTGCCAGTTTTGCAGCTTTAAACAGTCCGAATAAACCCATAGTTCACTTAAACACACTTGTCAAACACGAAAACAAGACCAAAATCTAAGGTTGTGACCCAAGAACCTCTACTAGTATAACCGAAAGCTTTGATACTAATTGTAGGTCCTCAAAACGGGATCTCACAGCGTATTCTTGAATCAATATCAGTTATTGGTAGCGAAAATCACCAAAAAACTTAACCAAAATCTCGGATCTTTTGTTGTGTTTAAGTTATTTCCTTTTATGGAAACTTAAGAAGATAAGGTCGAGAGAGAGAGAGAGAGAGAGAGAGAGAGAGAGTCGGTGAGAGTGGATATTTGATAAAAGGTTGTTTGTGTATGAGAAACTTGCACTATTTATAATGCAAGTCTCATGCACCATCTTTTATATTCATCGGCCCAATGGGCTTGTTTACAAGATGCCTCGGCCCAAACATACGTAAATAAGAAAAACGAAAAGTGTAAGGCCAAAAAATGTGACTTACGATATCAAAAAAACAAAACCAGTTAAATATATAATGGTCAAGCAAACAAAGTGGGCGAGAAATCTAGATACAAGACGAGAGCTTCGGTGCACATATTTAACTTCAACGGGAAGGAGATCTTCTAGATTATGTGTCTTTAGCTATAAATAGGACCTTGTTGTTTTATTTATTTGTGTGTTTTGTACAGTGATTTCACCCACCCAAGAGGGGCCCACCTTGGGTGGATCAGTTCAATTAATGTTATGAATTTTTTATTGTTACTGATTCGGAGTCGTTCAATGTTATATTTGTTCGATCATTTGCTTATACCGCACCCGTCTAGATCGTTTATCAAGAACAAAACCCTTTTGTTTTTTGGATCCGGCGTTTTAGGACCTACACTTGGTATCAGAGTGGGTCGAATCAATTGATTCAACTTTGTTCTTGATATTCGGGTTCTATTTCCGCGATTACCCGAAACCGAGACGTTAATTTCTTGAATTTTTGAAAATCCGTTTTTGGAAATAAAAATTTGATGTTTGGAAATAAAGTTTGGATAAAGGTGCTTGAAGTTCGTCTCGGGTTGGTGGATCTGAGTACTCACAGATGTTTAAGGTTCATTTTACGAGTTTCTTTGAAGGTTTTGATGATTTTTGTGAGGTTCACGATGAATTGTGATTATTTTGAAGCATATGTTCTTAAACTTGATAAAAGGATTACAGATCCATGTTGGTATTTCAATTCACATACATTAATACCAGATTTTGAAGATGTTATAACATGTAGTATGTGTTCATGTATGTTGAAGCTGGAAATTATCAGATCTGTTCTTATCAAATGATAACCGATGCTTGTTTCTTGTTGTTAGTCATGCTCATAATCATAGAGAAAAGGTAAAGTTGATGATAAAGTCGGTGAGTAAGCTTCAGATTCATGTCTTATTCGTCTATAGCGACGCTGTCAGTAGAGTGGCCAGTCGAAGAATGATATTCCGTCAATGGGTGGCCGGTAAATGTCGGATGATGTGGCCGGCGGTGGATCTTACTGGGATATGCTTTTCGATTCTAAGTGCTGGTTGCGTCATGGCGGAGTAGGAGACGGCTATTCGCTGTGTCATGGATGTAACCGTTGGGTTTTCCGACGACTTGTTTTACGGCAGCAGCGATGCAACCTTTGGATTTATTATGTTGGTGGCTACACTTATTTTTCCATTCTGCCTAATCTGAATGGGTAAACGGAAGTGGGCTATTAGTAGATTAGAAGATGGAGATAAAGCTGGGCTGACTCTTTATTAGGTTGGTCATGATTCTGGTCCAAACAATTGTTTTTGGCTATAAGTGGACCTAACATGATAATTTAGGGCTGAATATACAAAACAATTTTTGGGTCGAGAAATTGATAATGTTCGGATTGACCATATTGAAGAAAGTCAAAATTGATCAGGTTTTCTTCATTGTTTAAACCGTGTTCAAAGCTTGTTATTTTTATTATTTTCAAGGCGTTCGAGAAGTTAGATCCGTGTGGTGAACTTTGAACAAATTAGATATGGATTTTGATTTAAAGAAGAAATAATGAGTTCCGTCAGTTGATCGTGGAATCCGGTAATTCGATATCGATTTTTGGATATTCGAGCTCTTAACATATATTGCTTAAGATCCGAGAGAATGAATAAAGAAGCAGGAATTCCTTCATGAATGAAATTAGGTGGGGCATACATTGAGGGGGTGCATTGAAACGAAGAGATTATCGGGTGATTTGTGAATATGCGAGACACGATGTGACAAAGTTTTGATATCACAAGTCAAGGAGTGATTGTAAGGCCAAAAATGTGACCTACGATATCAAAAGAACGAACCCGTTAAATATATTATGGTCAAGCAAATAAAGTGGGCGAGAAATCCGGATACAAGATGAGAGCTTCCGTGCACACGTTTAACTTCAACAGGGAGGAGATCTTCTAGACTATGTGTCTTTTGCTATAAATAGGACCTTGTTATTTTATTTATGTGTGTGTATTGTATGATGTTTTCACCCACCCAAGGGGAGCTCAACTTGGATGGGATCGGTTCGATTAATGTTATGAATCTTTTATTGTTACCGATTGCGGAGTCGTTCAATATTATTTTTTATATTATTTGTTTGATCATTTGTTTATATCACATCCGTCTCGATCGCTTATCTAAAACAAAATTCGTTCATTTGTTGAATCTGACGATTTAAAACCTACAGAAAGTATGACATACAAATGTGAAATAAACCGACAAATACAAAATACTTAACAAAGCAAAACGGGCTTAACAATATTTACTTAAAACTAACATAATTGCATGCACGTATTGATGTGACTTCTTTTTTCTTTTGGAAGGGAGATAGATTTAAAATATGGACACATTATTGAGAAGATTATTTATATTTTGGATTTATTTATAATTAATTTTGATGACAAAACTGAATTACTTACCATCACTTGTATTTAATTCATATATATAATAATAACCATTTACTCTAATACCTTAAAATATATGAATTTTATAAGTTCTATAAATGTTACTTTCAAAGTAGGGGTGTGTTTTTTAACCGTACCCGAATAACAAAACCGAACCGAAGCGACCCGAGACCCAAATAACCCAACCCGAATTCACCCGAACCGATTAAACCTCCTAACCCGAACCCGAGATAAAAATATTCAGGTCAGTATTTGGGTTGAAATACCCAGATTCGGGTTGAACCGAATAACCGAAGTATAATACATCGATGCATATATCCCTAATTTTATATGGTAGTTTAGCGTGAAGTAGCACAGTGACCTTATGTATTATTGTTCGGTTGTTCTCAATACTCCAATTAATATTGGATCTATCACATCCCAATGTATTAATGACCATAAAGTATGTTGAGAATGTATCTTCAATTCAAAAGCTTAAATAGTATATAGTATTTAAACCAATATTTATTAAGCATGTTTCTTCAATCTACACAAGTATTAATCAACAGACTACAACGCTCTTTCATCTGGTCTAATGCATTCTTGTATGATAAATTTCATGTTTTGTTAAATAATATATGCTATTGTTGAATATGTCTGTATATTATGGTTTTATAGCGGCTTGGAATATGGTTTTTTAATTTATGATATTGTTAAAGGTGGAATTTTTTTTAGTTTGTTAAACCCAACCCGAATTTACCCGACTCGTATAACCCAAAACCCGAACAAACCGAACTTATTTGGGTCGGTTTTTGGGTAAATTTGTTTTGAACTCAAACCCGAACAACCCGACCCAAACAACCCAAAATCCGAATAAATAACCCGAAGAACACCCCTATTTCAAAGTACATATCTTTAAAATAGAATTTGACTTCTATAAAATGAGTTTGGTTTATACATAGCCGAAATAATATATGAAATTAAAAAATGTGAAGTGTATGAAATTAATCTTAACTAGTCTAAATCATCAATCTGAACAAATAAATGGCTTAAGAGAGAGACTGTGGATATTTCTAAATAATTGAAACAAAAAGGAAGAAGACACCATATTATTAACTTTTTTTTATTTAGTTTAGAAGTTTTTTAAACTCAAGAAGTTTTATATACTTGTATAGTTATTTAGATAATTATATAATAAAATCTAGTATTTTGTATCTTAGTATAGTATACTATGGTTATATTGAAGAACATTTTTCTTGAAAAGTTTGTAGTGATTTAAGTAAAGATTGCGTGACATGTATATAAGGTTGCATGCTTGCATATATCGATCTTCAAATTATTCCTTGAGTCCAGTTATCACATGATGATTGTTTTAAAGATTCAATTGTACTTGTTCAAATTTGTTTTCTTCAACAGCAATTTCTATGCAATCATCTTTGGCAGTATCACATTTACAAAATTTGAAAATAATATAGATAAGTGAAATTATGTTGTTATTTTATTGATGCATCAACATAATTCATTGGCCGGATTATCATGCTTTCACATATTCATAAACTACTGTATAGTATAGTCTTTCTATTTTCACTTTGATTCACCATCATATTGTTCCCAAGAGATTTCTTGAAGCTGTTGTCTTCTTCTTTATCAAACTTCATCTCTTTCACCACACTCATAGTACCCCTCAAGAATCTATCTTTAGCAAGCCATCGTTGTACCTTTCCGGACGTCGTTTTGGGAATACTTCCACTCTTAACTAGGGCAATCACTTCCACATGAATATCAATTTCTTTGATCACAAATTCTCGTATTCCTTCGCATATCCTCCTCAACATACTTTCGTCGTTCTCGTCAGTCTTTTGCATCTCTGCAGCAATGACTGTCATAGTCCCATTAATCTGAAATGCAGCAATACATCCTCCACGTAGAAACCTTGTACATGATTCATATGCTGCAGTTTCCAGATAATGAGCATGTGTTTCATTCACATTTTCATGTTTTATGACGTCTGAGCATCGACCTGTTACAAAGAGGAATCTTTCGGCACCTTTGATAATCCCTCGATCACCGGTTCGAATGAAGCATTCGTGGCTGAATCTTGCTCTTAATCTGCTCTGAAAGATTTCTTGGGTTAAAGAAGGGTGGCTTAAATAGCCGGAGGCGCTGCTTGGAGAAGAAGCAATCCATATCTCACCCTCAAACCCGTCTTGGACAAGCTCATTCGTTTCTTCGTTGACGATTAAAATGTTAATCTGGTCTTCTTCATCGTCTGTATCATCGTAATTGAGTCGTGCACTTGGTAATAGCTTGTTGTGGATAGGGAAATCACTACCTTGTACTTTTGATCTCCATGCTGTGGAGACAAAAGTGCAATTCTCGGCTAGTCCATACGAGGGAGAAATCGATGACGGATTCAAACCAAATGGACTGAACACATCAACAAACTGTTTAATGGCTTCATGGTATATTGGTTCGTTGATGATTATCAGGTTTCTCATGGTGGTTAGGTTTATGAAAACGCGGCTTTTATCAAAAACTTGACCTCGTTTGATTACCAATGGCAATGTGAAAGAGGGGACTGGAGTGCACGTTGTCTTGAATTTGGTTATCAACTCGAGCCAAAGCCTAGGCCGATTGATGAAAGCTGTTGGGGAGGTTAACACACAAGTCGCACCTGAAACAATTGTTAATAAAAGAAACATAAGCCCACAATCATGGTATTGGGGTAGCCACGATGTGATGATGCTGTTTGGGTGAAGATCATAGGATTTTCTAGCAAGTCTAACGTTGTGAGCGGCAGCTCCTGCCGTCACCAAGACAGGCTTCGGGATCCTGGTTGCTCCAGAGGTGTACTGGACCAAGTACACCTCGTCTGGCTTACAACCTTGATACGATGAATGTAAGCTTTTGTTTGAGATTGCATTCATCTGATCAATAAGATTTTCCATAGGTATCCACGTGATATTGCACAATATATTAGAGAGCGGGTTTTCAGGACAAGAAAGTTTGATATATTGATGGACCTTTTCTATGTATCCCCGATCTGCAATGGCGGCTTTTGGTCTTGTTTGAGACAAAACACGAACGAGATGATGGTGATCATTGTTTGAAAAACTTGGGTTCGGAGGGATGATGGGGACTCCCATAAGTCCAGCTCGTTGGCATCCAAATATGATCTCAACAAGCTCTAGACCAGGGGAGCATAAAATGACGAGGGTATCACCCCTCTGAAATGATACTAGAAGCTGGGATGAAATCGAGTGAACCGAGTTGTTTAACCTCTCGTAGGTGAGGCTTGAGCATTTTAGCGAGCCCGAAGACAAACTGTCTTCAACCCAAATGAAAGCAGGCTTGGACCGGAAGGAGGGAAGGTTAGCCCAAACCGGGAGGTACTGATCAACTACCGGCTGGTCTGGGAAACAAGGGTCATAATTTTCGAAGCTCATGGCTTGCTCTTCACTTTTTCTTCTTTAGTTATAGTGCATGAAACTAAGTGTTTGTTTTGGCAGCTATTATATAGAAACCGAAAGAGTGATATTCTAATCTAAGACCTCTTACTATGGTCTAATTCTTTTGTAACTCCTGGAACTTTACAATAATTTCACACCTCCACCCTCTCACGCTAGAATATTAGCAGAGTTAACATTCACTGATTTACAATATTAAGGGTTAAATTGTGATTGAAAAAAACTAAGAAAAGCGGTTAAGGTATTTAATTACTTTAGCAACTTTCATTGACAGTCATAAAAATACAAGAGGTCTTATATAATGTATGCAAAAGTAAAAACAAGGTTGTCTCGAGGTCCATATAAAGTAATTTACAATGAGAGTGTGTTGTCTACATAATATAACATGTTAATTAGTTAGTGTTACCTAATAAGAAACAATTCAAATGATTTAAAGTAAAGTCACTGATAATGTATTAGATTGTTCCAAAAGTATTACCTAATAAGAAACAATTAAAATGCTTAGTCAATTTGTCACTCATAATGTGTTGAAGTCATGAAATTATGTTTTCTACTAACACGCTAGCTATTTAGACTTTAAATAACTAGCTTGGTATATACACATTAATTAAACCGATATGTTGTGGCGACATACTGTTGCGGTTTGCTAAACGATCTCTCTAACTAACATATTTCGGCTTGTACTGTAGGGATATGCATGGATCGGTTTTTGGTGATTTTGGGCCAAACCTATAAACTATAACCGATATGCAGGTCAATGGATAATCATAACCAATCCGTTATGACAATTTCGATTAATCGGTTTTGAAAGTTATAATGAGTCGGTTAACCGTAACAAAAAAATGTAATTGGGTCTAAAAGTTTGATGCCAAATATAACAAAAAAAAAAGACATGACATAATCCAACAAAATATATAATCCATAGTATTAATTGCAAATATTCTAAAATACGACATTATATAATCCAACAATGAAATTCAAATTAATTCGATAACAAATGTTGAATCAAAAGCATCAAAATTGTATAACCTGACATTATGTTTGGTGGAGTTAATCCCAAACAAATCGCCGGTTAAATAAAAGGGCTAGTTCGGTTATGACTAGTTTGGAATTATCTTTAACCAAAACCGACTGATATTTTCCGTTTTTTCAAAATTAATTGAATAGACCAACTGGTTTTGTCGATTACCTGTAATATCGGTTAAGTTGGTTATGGCTTAATTAACGGTTATAGCAGTTAAGTTGCTCACCCCCTAACATGTGGACAACATAATGCTTAAGTTTTTGCACATTAATTAACGATTATATAGTTAAGTTGCTCACCCCTAGCGTGTAGATAGCATAATGCTTAAGTTTTTGCCCGTCACATATATTTCATGCGATCTAATTAGAGAGTTGCTAAATTTGTAATAGAGTTATCTTTGTAAGTGACCATATAAGTGCATATATAAACACCTCGAAACATTTTTCGCGTTCGATTTCCAGGGGTTTAAAACATAATTAAGCAAAACTAAAGAGCCAAACAGTAACTATATATCCAGTTTCAAGGATAAGCACATGCACAAGACAACATGAGCATAAAAAAAAGTAATAAGAAAAAAATGTCCGACCTTGACATCAGAATATTACTCGATCTATGATATTTTTAATAATTTATAAATAATATTCTCCAAGAATATCCTCATATGACTGTGAATCCTCGTTCTTAACGTCGCATGCTCCTGGCGGCAAATCTTACGAACGAGTTAATTATATTCCTGGGTTAATGGTAGAAACGAGAATAAAGTTGATAAATCTTATAAAATCAGTTTCGAAGACATGATCAAGATATATGATTATGGATCAAATTACCAATGGGGTTTGAAGTTTATTGTCGAAGACAAAACCTTTAAGCGTCTGAATTTAAGAGAGGAAAGTCTTGGGCTCAAGTCCCACAGACGACAAAATTAAAAGAAACTACCTTTAAAAAAATGATTAAGGTTTGAATTGTTTACCCATATTCATGATTGTGTTTTGAGATGACAAATATTTATTGATGAACGAAGATGAACTTTTTTTTTTTTTTTTTTTCTGAATGACTAAAATTTTGCATTTTATATATAAGGTTGAACTTATGACATATTTCACACTATAATTATCTTACCATCCTATCAAAGTGAGAATGATATGATAAACTAAATTTATGAATGCTAATAAACTTATAAAGTATATCGTGATGATTAAAAGATTTGGAGCCAAATGAAACATTCAATATTCATTAGATTTGTTAATGGTTAAATGACGTATTAGGAGAGCAATAGTTGTATTCAATCAACATCGGGCTGAATTAGTAAACTCGGTCTGGAATCGATTAACTTGGTGTGGCTCAGTCAACTCGACATGAATCGGTAAACATCGGCCTTGGAATTGGTCAATTTGAAACCACCAACATGTAATTTTGATTTATATTGAAATTCACATATTTTGTTATAAATATTAGTAAACTTATTATATTTACATATGTACTAAAATTCATCTTTTTGTTATAAATTAATTTCTTTATAGCTTACCATGCCTGAATACTCCCTGTCTAAACTAAATACTCAAGCCTTCTTAGTTAACCGACCTGAGAAAGGGCAGCTAATCGTAGGGGTGGGTAAATTAACCACCACAACTGTAAACCGAACCATAAGCGACATAACCGAACCGATTTTAATCGATAACGATATAACTTTTTGATTGGTTTAATGAATATTTGAAAACTGCCAAATGTGGGTGGGTTTTGGTTAATGTTAATTCCAACCCCGTCATAACTGAACCACCCCATTTATGTAACTATTAATTGAGAAATGGGGGTTTGGAAATTAGAATTGGTGCATGAGTAGGATATTTTTACACCTATTGTCATTAAAAAAATCTATACACCTACTAGGATTTAGGCCAATAATATTATTAATGGTGGCTACCATATTAATGTTGATGTTCCATATTGTTTTTCCAAATTTCCTTCCAAATTGTCATTTCATTTATTTAATATATCAATCACATATATATTCTGTAAATTGTAGTAATAAAATAGAAGATAGATTCAAAATCCACAATTCAGTTAAGCGACTGTTTAGATTGGTCACGGTTAATCAACCCATAACTAACTTTCTATAACCTTCAGAGCCGTAACCGAAACCGCCATAGTGGATCGGTTATGGTTATCTATTAACCACCTTATCTCCAGTGACGGATTCGGGTTTTTTTTTCTATGGGTTCATCTTTTGTCGGTAGTCGGATATTTGACAACCAAACGTTAAAATTTTCGGGTCGGCGCGTTAGATAAGGTTAGGAGAACATTTCGGTTATGTTTATCTAAATTGAACCAAACAAATACAATACAAAATTAGATTAAAGAAAAGAAATGGAAAATGAAGAACCAAAATGACAATAAATTGTATGAATGATATTCACCGAAATTGTTTGCTTGCTACTCTCACTGAATGAGAGTAAATTGATCCAATTTTGACGAGAATCATCTAACAAGTAGCAAAAAATATGTAATTATATAAACTTCACCGATTCATAACCTAGTATTGGCAAATTGTTAAGATATTCAAGCCCTTCAAAAAAACTCAATACATTCACTATTATCCTCTTCTCCCTGCTCGCGCACGAGGGGCTTAGCAGCCACGTTTAAATCCAAATTTGATTGTTTTCTTGGATTAATACCCACTCGTTTCTTGTTAGTTTCAACCACCAACAAAGTAGGCATTTCAACACCATCTTTTAGATTATTTACTCTCGCTTTATAAGTATTATGAGCAGCACGGTGGTTGCTTAACTCTAACCAGGAAAGGCAGCGATGGTTTGTTTATAATATAAACACACAAAAATAAAAGAAACAAATATACTGTGTCTAACATAACTCAAACTCGATACCTACAGCTCCAAACAAAGTGCTTTAACCGCTGGAATACTGCTTTGGTATGTTCTATGGGTTCACTTCAGATGTATCTATGGGTTCACTTTGTGTTTTCAATATATCCTCTATTGAAAATCAGAAACTCAGTGGGTTCACTTCAAATTTATCTATGAGTTCCCGTGAAACTCAGCGGATCTTAGTACGTAGATCTGCCCCTACTTATATTAGTTATGGTTATGGTTTTGGCCAAAAACCGCCCAAACCGACTCATGCATACCCCTAGCTAGTTGTGCAACCTTGTCACTTCATATACCATTACACTATTAGTAATTACCATTACACTATCTACAATGTGAAAGTGACATGCTAGAGAAAGTTCGATGAGCATTGAACTCAGATTGGATGTTAGACCTAGTGGCGATGGAAGGCGTTGTTTTTCTCCACTTAACTCATATTATATATATTACATTTACGGGAGTTGTTTGGCTTCAATAGTTGTACATGATGCTTTGGCTATTGTACCTACATGTTTTACTTCTACGTGTCTTTCACCTTTCCACGTTGTTTCTTCCACTTCTACACATTTGATCTCTTCAACATCTACAACTCAAAAACACAAATATAAATATGAGCAGAAGAACACCATATGAGTCACAGGGTTTAGTGTTTCATATTTGTCTTCTACCATCGTTACCGTCTCTCTGCCTCACGGTTACTTTCTCCTCTGCCAAAAACTCTGACCAAGCGTGCTTTCTGTCTGTCTATGACAGAGGCGAACGTTGGTGCTGGTAAACCGTCGTTGCCGGCGGCCGTTTTAGTCCGTCTTTGGTAGCAGCGGTGGCAGTTGCTGGTTTCTGTCTGTCTATGACAGAGGCGGACGTTGGTGCTGATAAAACGTCATTGCCGGCGGTCGTTTTAGGCTGTCTTTGGTAGCGACGGTGGCAGTTGCCGGTTCCGTTTTGGAATCCTAGGCGGTGGAGGTAAGACGGTGATTGTGTTCTTAACTTTGCATCTCTTTCTTCTCCGGCACCATCTTCTTCAACCAAACCTACTGTTGCCGATTTCTATTATGAAACCCTAGGCACCGGTGGTGTTTTATGGTTGCGAGGCTCTTGAGTTTCTTTGATTACGGGCTGAAATCTAGAGATTATTCTCATTGTAGTAGCGATTTTTAGTTGTTTATGGCTTCAAGGTTGTGATTGGATATGTTATTGTTGCGGATATGAGGCGGTGGGTTGGGTTTTCACGGCTTACCGACTACTGCTGGTTTCTTTTTGGAAACCCTAGGTAGCGGTGGTGGTACAGTTTTTGTGATTGGAACCTTCATCTTCACCCTTGCGCGTGTCAACGGTATGCTTTGTTAATGTCATGGTTTTTGAAAGTGATTCATCTAAGTGTACATTATGCTTTATGTGTTGTACTTGAAATTGGTTGACTTTTACATCAATTGTTGATATCTTCGATGGGCAATAGTACTTTGGTTGTTGTTCATTGTTTGTGGTGTTTGTATGTTCGTCTTTGTGGTTTCTTTGTTGCCAGCGACTTTTGGGTCGTGTATGCCACCCGCGAATCTGCAACGTGTGCGGTTCAAGGCTATGATGAGTCGCAGATTGTTTATATAACTTTGATGCGATGCTCTGATTACGGGTTGAAATGATGAGATTTCACTCATTTTAGTGGCAGATTCTGGTTGTTTATGGGTTGAAAGGTGTTCAAGGTTTCTATGATGATGGTTTGCAACCAATCCGAGCACATCTGACATCTGATGTCACCGTTGTGGCTCCTTTCTTATGAGCTTTACTTTTCTCTACTATATGGAAAGTTGCGGCTCCTTTCTTATGAGCTTTACTTTTCTCTACTATATTGAAAGTTGGCTCGTTAGTCTACTTATGTTGTTTGTACATTGTCTTTGCTATGATGGCACTCCGTTATTTGGAATGGCAACGTATGTTGCAATCATAACGGAGATCTTATCCTTCATTTTGTACATTTAGTTCATTTTTGCTGTGTTGATTATTTGAAACCAAGCTGAGCACATCAAATGCTTCTAAATTCTGATCAAATTTTGAAGTGAAAAACATACTATTTATTGATTTATGGCTATGATGAAATTTGGTTTTAGACGTGGCATTGTATGTTGCAGCCGTGATACGTCCTATGCCTCAAGTTGACAATTTAATATTCGTTTATGATATGTGATGATGCTTATGGCTATGATGATGTTCGGTTTACTTTTTAGTCTTTTGACTCGGATTTGACCTTTGGAAGTATGATGGTTATATTTGTGATTCCACCTTTCACATCGATTTATGACTACGATGATGTTTTTTTTTTTTTAGGCTAGAAATAATGCAAGGGTCGTGTTTCCTGGCCTTTGTACATCTCTTTAGCAACGAGTATGCATTTGTGTGTACAAACATTGTTGCTTTCAAGTTGTGAGCTTAACAAATGGATCTTCCATGAAAGTGGCCATTTAATGGTATTATATTATAATTATACATTCTACTTCATTGCAAGCTTATTAATTCTCATTATTTGATGTTTATAGGCTGTGAATGTTGGACAAAACAAAGTTGGTGAGAATGATGAACCTACTATTTATTGCATTAAAGATGACATGGTAACCATTTTAATCATATGTAGATGACGATAAAACTAAAGGCAAATTTGCGATTAGACTCTTGCTTGCAATGTTGGTTAGACAGGCTTATGTTGAGCCTCAAGATGGACTTACCGTTCAATATTTAAGTATTATTTTTTGTTGCAAGTAATGTAGCGTTTTTCTTTTTTAACGTGGGGCACTTTAGATGCTTTTTAAAGCATTTTGAGTGCTACATAATTTGTGTAGGTTTCTCTACTTCTGATTTGGTACTGTCAATTAGTTGAGAGCTACATAGAAACATTGAGCAAGCAGTGTGAAACAATCAATTGTAAACTATGAATTTCATTTTCGGCTATGGTTTCACAACCCCCGCAATGCGGGGTTTTGAAAAACTAGTATCTTAATAAAAATAGAGTTATATTTAAGCGTATCCTTTCGGGTGAAAGAATAATACAAACTTTTAAGTTTATAACTTAAGATACTACAAGAAAACTAAGGTATCACTGATGATAATTCTTTCGTCCGTAATGTTTGTCGCTCATACAACGACGAATCGGTGGCGAATCAATGACGATTGGGGTATCAAACCAGAAAACGCTTTTCGTGACCTCAACGAACATGTAAGACAGTCTTCGATCAGGACCTTCCCAACTTAACAATGTGTTCTGAGTTGAGTGCAACATATGAAGTTTGGATATTAGAGGTAGTCTAAGTCATGACTGATGCCCTATAGCTAGAGAGGAATTTAGTGAGGTCAAACGGAAGTACTCAGCATATGACTGAGAGTTCTATGTGATAGCTCGAGCACGTGACGTGTGGAGGATTACCTCTTCTCTAAAGAATTAGTCTTTTATGTAGATGACAAGGCCCTAAAGTATATTAATGGTGTCGTATAAGATAGGTGTTCGTAATTCAAAGTCGTTAGAGTTCCTACAGACGATTTCATTCGCTATTAACCATAAAGCCGAGAAACAAAACCAACCGACGAATTCCTTAAGCCATCGGAATTCAATTGTCACTATAATGTGTGTCAAAGTTATGGGGTTTGACACTGTTTTAGACGTATATCGGCATGTTCATGATCTCAAATATACTTGGATGATATTCAATATGGCCCTTCTCAATGGTTTTCTATATGTTACGAGTCTATATGAGTATATTCCAAGATTCTCAGTTATGTGTTCCCCAGTGATCACTACGAGATGCTATTTTGTTAGTGCCACACCAGTAATTAGACGCTCATTTCGACAAGGATAAAACTTTTAACCTCGTCCAAAGTCACTATTATTGGCCTCGGATGGGTCGGGATGTTTTTCGAGTCATTGACCAATATCGAGTCTACCAAGTCACCATGATGTGTAACACCACAATTGACGACGGAATATGTCGGGGCGATATGTTGATTGCTCATAAGCTCATGACACAAATTAAAGTGAAGATACTATTTAAATAAATTTATTATAACATTATCATAATACACAAATTCATAACATTCTAAACATAGCAAAACAATTCAAACATATTGTCTTATTAAAATAACTTGTGGTATACTTGATGTCTATACAACATGGCAGATCTTTACGTATCATGTATAAAAGTAAAAGGTCAACTAAAAAGTTTGTGATAATTATACAAGTTTTATATATAATATATGAGACAAAAATCATACAACTCACATGCACCGTAAATCAATCACAAGTATAAATGAATATGAAAATATAAATGTGGAGTCGTTCTATATGGATAAACCAAATTAGTAGGATGGTGTATGATCATACTAAATGAAACAACTGACGCAACTGAGGATACTAAGACCAATTAGCAATTAAACACATAATTATCTGATTCATAAGCATTTGACAAGTAAGGAATCGCACGAGTACAATGAGGAGTGCATTTGAAATTGTGAATATGAGTAAAAAGATGTTTTGTTTGAACAAGTGTATACATGCTACCCCCAAAATATGCAAATGTGGAAAAAAAGGGTGTGTAAATTCACATTTGATAGCGTGTGGTTAAGAATAAACTTTAAACAACTATCTTGAGAGGCGTGGTTAGAAAACCCTAGATTGTATAACTAGATTTAAGATGAACTTGAATAGACCATAATAACAATTAGGAGAAACCACAGGCCCGGTTCTCTAATTGGTGTTTTAATGAAAACTAGTTAAGCTTTTCCAATAAGAGTTAAGTAAACGAGTGATAATCAAACTTCGAACTTTTATGCCGGAATTTGGTTAAATAACTATTAATATATTTTGATGACTTAGTTTGATTAAGTTAAGCAAAACAAGTGATTTGTAGAATTAAAGTTTGTAAAGCGAGTGGTTCGGTTTTATCGAACTAAAACCCATAACTAGGTTGGATTCGCTTCCAACGAACTCGGAATGAAATGACAGTTAGTATGTCAAAAGGTCAAATTATAAATGATTGAAAGATTAAACAAAAAACCTCAATTGTATGAACATAAACCCTAGTTTGCAGAATTACTAAATTGGATGTGGAAACACCTCAAATCAATAGATTTGATTGAGGGGTTTCGATCCATGAATGATATACAACAGAAAACAATTAACAATTACATGGAAATCGACTAGAAGATGGGAGATGAAGCTTCGATTTGACTTTTCTTGGTTAAAGGATGAAGAACACCAAAATACATAAAGAATTTGTTATTGAGAGTGAATTATCAAAGGGATATGAATAAGCATAAGCTAAAGAGGCTTGTTTATATAGGAATTTGAAAATAAACGATATAACTCATTTAATTTAGAATATTAGGTCAAAAACCCTAACTTTGGAAGAGAGTTTAGAAGATTTCATAAATTAACAAAAATCTTGATGAATAAGTTAAGTATTTTGCATTAGAAAGAAGTCTATAAACTTCCTAAATTGGTTAAACAATTTATAATCAAGTTTGCAAACGATTTGGTGAATCAAATGGCTTGGAACACAATTTTCGTGTATTGGAAACAGCATCGCGTATAACAAAGAGCCAAAGGCTAGGCCTTTGTGTAGCATGTCCTAAATGGGTTTTTGCTAATCATGAAGTGCGTTGCGTATTGTGAATAGTATGAGGCATAACCATCGCATATTGCGTCCCAAAATAAAATGGATACGAAGCCTGACATCTTCGAGTATTGCGATGTGAAAGTAAAAACCTTCGCGTAGTGCGAAGAGAAGATTTCACGGAAAGTTTGTAATTTGATAGTTTTAACTCCTGAACTTTGATTAGATGCAATTAAAGAATCAAATACGTGAAATAGAGTTTGTGATCAGGTTCGAACCATAAGCACTTATCATAAATGAACACAAATAATCAAAATGAAAATCCAATAATTTTAAATAGACCTGGTTTCGGGTTTTGAAAATTATAAATGTCACAAGATGCATGGTAGCAATGATGGGCTACACCCACCCTCACTTTCACACGCCACGCTAGCCATAAGAAGACGTTAGCCTAGACTTTGTATTGAAGTTGTCTCGGACACAATGTTAGAAGGAATTGATTACGGTGGTTGTACACCAATTCTCTAAAATGGCTAATTTTGTTGCATGAGCCCATACATACGATTTAATCCAGTTTTAACATTTTGGTTTTTCCATTTCTTGTATATGTATTGTATACTCGATCCATTTTAAATTTTTTATTTTCATGAAAGATTATTATTATTTTTATTGTGACATTTATCATTGATTTGTATTTGTTAAGTTAAAACTTCGATTTTAAACGCTATTACAAGTATTTTATACTTTAATCATAGTTTAGGGGTTAAAACTGCTAATTTATAAACTTTAAGTGAAAAATTGTGCTTTACATAATCACATGATAAAGTTTTATAAAGTTCTCATTCATCATCTATATTATTATTCCTATTGGATTACAAATTCTTCATTTCAAGCTGTTAACACGAATTTCATGTGCGCAAATACTTGAATCTATGTTTTTTTCATTGTTTACATGTGTAATCATTAATTTGGCACGTTAAACCTGGCATGTCAAGATTAGTATTTTAACATGCAACATAAATAATTATGATCATCTTTAGTTAATTTTTTTTGCTAAGTATTTTACTTGACATCTTTTATTAAAAGAAAAACTATCTTTCTAGCATATTTCAATCACAACTTTCTACCTATTTAACCCCTTTTTATTACAACTATAATACCACCTCATTTTCATCTTATTTCGTTTACACATTCATCTCTTCTTCTCTCCCTAAAACATTCCTCCAGGTAAGTTTTTAGTTTAAGTTCTTAATAATTTTTTTATTCTTGATCATGTTTTATATGTTTATCCTTCATTCTTTCTTAATTTCTTTTTGTTATAATGTTTCTAACATCATCATATAATAATGTCTATGATCCCCCTAATCCATACACCATGGTGCATGGGGTGGAGGAGATAAAGAACATAAGGTTTCAAGATGATCTTTATTGGTCACACCTTAACAAGTTCTTACATTCTTAAAGTTTTTGTTTTCTTTAATTTATTTTCATTCATGAACCATAAGGATTTTGATGATACATGAACAAACATTTTTATTTATCGTACCACAAGTGGTTCATAATATTACTTATCAAAATCCATTCCTAAGCATAAAAACAATATTATTTATAATGTTTCAGATTTGACAGCAGAATTGTTCAACAAAGTTGACCAATAACTTGGTCATAATAAACTATAACGATGCAAGACCAAAGCCTTTCATTAACTTTATTGAGTTATGGTGCTAACTCTTTATTTGTATTTTTATTCTTTTGTAAGGCTTCACAGTCATTATTTTACATTAATGCGCAGGTTTGTATCCTCTGCGAAGATTGACTATTTTAGCCTATTTCGGATTCAGATCTAAGCAAACTTTCTAAGATAAAGTTGTCCCTTACATATTAATTTAGTTTAATAAAGATTTTTAGAAGCTTTGAGAAGTTATTGATATTTTTAAATGTTTATGCAATCGGTGACAGAAATATGTTAAAAACTGATTTCGTTTTTCTTTTTCAACTTCTATATATATATTTATATATATATATATATATATATATATATATATAGGGGTGAGTTCTAGCGAAAATTCCTCTTAAAGAGAAAACTTAAAAACTCCTAAAAACTTCTAAAAAACTATTTTTAACTTCTTAAAATTTTTTTTTTGAAGTTTCTTTTTTTTCCATTATTCTTATATGTTGTTATTGGTTCCAAAAAAAAAAAAAAAAAAAAGACTTGTCGGTAACCTCGTCGGTATAGTGCGCATGTGTAATAGGGTGCATTGCATATATGCAAAAGTGTTTGTATTGCATAGAATACAACACTATTGCACATATTTGATATACACCATTGTATATATGCAATATAAGACTAATACACACATCGAATGCACATTAGTATGTATGTGTAATACAACATTAACGCACATGTGCACCACATCGACTTTTATTTTATTATTATTTTTTTCCCATATAATACAACACTACTACACATATACAATACACAAATATTGAATATATGCAATAAAACACTATTAAACTTAAAAATACATAGTAATACACATGTGTAATACAACGGTATCGTACAGTAATACGTATGTGCATTACAGCGGTTTTTTTTATTTACTCACTCAAGTTTAACGAAAGACCCGATCTTTTCATTAACCAATCAAGATGAGTAATCACACCCCCTTTTTCATACTCTTGTTTTGGGGGCTTTATGCGTACGAAATTCTAATTGTTATTATACTATTATTCTCAAATACAATTCAAATATCTGCATGATGTGTAATTGCTCGATTGATTTTTAGTTGTCATATGACTATGTGTTTATTTCTTGTGTTAGTATCCCATCCTCATCCTCATTAGTATGATAATACGCCGTTCGAGTAAACTTGATCGAACTAGTGCAATGGCGAAAAGACATAAATTGTTTACATTAATTGTTGTAGTTCTCATTCGCAATAGAATTGGCCATTTTTATGTATTATTATATTATATCAAATTGTGATTGCTCAATCAACATGTTTTGTTGACAAACTATATTATTTTTAGGTGTTTTGCAAGTTGTTGTTTGAGATGATCTGAAGTTGAAGAATTTAGATTTGTACCTTAGGATATACTAATACAAAAATTAAAATTGTTTAATTTTTATTGGATGTATTTTCTTATATTTGAACGCTTTTGTGTACTTTGATATTGAAATGAAATAATTAATTATTACCACTTTATTTACTTCAGTGTCTTTAAGCTATGAGAAATATTAGTCGCGCCCCTTATATATTTCGCTGTAGGTTGGGGTGTGACACCAGTTGGCTCAATTATTCCTTTGACAAGATTGTAAGGCCCCAGACGTTCTTAAAACTATAACTTCGATCGTGATGTCATGTTTGTGGAGCATTTTTTGGAGGGCATTAAGGAGTCGTATCTGGTCAAAACTTCAGTTTAGAAACTCGCACCATCCTCAAATAAATGGAAAAATATAAGTGGGTTAACCGAAGTATGTGTAATCGACTGAGGAGTCTGGTAGGTGACAAACCACTACAATAGGATGCAGTGTTGCCCCAACCCAAATTTGCATACAACAGATCTATCGATTGTATGACGAGAATAACTCCTTTTGAAGTTGTGTGTGGCTGAAACCCCATTACCCTATTGGAATTAGTTCTCGTTCCAATAACCACCGTTTTTAACAAAGAATACACAATATGAAGATTTTATTAAGGGCCTCCACAAATAGGAACTACAACGAATATAGGACGCCAATGAATGTTGTCGTGATTTGGCTAATTGTAGGAAGCAAAACAAGTTTTGTTTAATGATGGTGATGCAGTAAGGGTTCGTCTGAGAAACAATCATTTTCCAGGTGGCCACTCCAGTAAGTTGAAATTGCGAGCTGATGGCTTTTTTTAGGGTTCTAATGAAAATATATGTAAATGCGTACAAGTTAGACTTTCTTAATCACTATAAACTTCCTTCCAACTTTAATGTGACTGACTTGGCATCATACAAAACCTTGGAAGGATTAGATGACCCGGATGACTAACACTTTTTTTTTCTTTTTTTTTTTTGGGGGGGGGGGGGGGGGGGGGGAGCATCTCATAGGGGATATGATGAGCTTGGACAGTGGTAGCACTGAGAGGAGCCCAATGAGAATGATATGTTAGGTTGCAAGCTGCAGGGACATCCGAGCTCGAAGCCAGACACCGACTGGTAGAGTCTGGTTTATTTTGTTTGTTATTTTCATTGAAAACTTATTTAAACCTAAACCCTAAAGTTTTGGTTGGTTGCATTGTATTACAACACATTGTTATTTAAACACGTATCCAAAAATCTTCAATTTCTTCAAAGCCGATCATTTAACACTTAACATTGATCTCTTTATCAAATGGGCAAAGCTTTTTAAAGGTCAAAAGCCTTTATCTAGGAAATCTTAGGTAGCATTTCGTATGCAGTAATGCAGGAGGAATGAAATGATTCATTGCATGGGAATGGAAAAATTGGTGTTTGTTTGCTCAATAGAATGGAATCACCCATTACACATGGAATCCCATTCCATCAAAACCATTCCTTCCCACCTTTTTTTTTCACCCTGCTTTCTTAACAATACCACTTGACAACAACAAGCAGCACCACCACACTTAACTGTCAATGTCGCCACCACCACCTTACAACAAGCGCTGCCACCGCCAACGTCGCCACCACCTTCATCACCGTAACCACCACAGCCATCGTCTCTGCCTCCGCTGACCACCACCACCACCACTATCGCTGCCCGACAACCACCACCTGATCGCCGCCACCCTGCCATCTCCATAACCACCTGACCACCAATGCTACCACCACCACCACCAACGATTTACCACCCCACCCCCACCACCACCTGTAGGGCCAACATTCTATATTGTTATTAGGATTGTGTGTGTCGTTATAGTTTGCTTTTAGTCGATGTATTTCGTACTCGGTATGTTTATTTTGTATGGTTAAAGTGTAAACTTTGAAGAAATGGGGACCCTATAAAGGGTCACTTAACCCATTTCTCCATAGAACTCACATTCACACAACTCTAGGAAATAATTTCTCTCTATCTATCTTCTTCTTATTTTCTACCAAATAAACCAAACAAACTAAGATCCGAGATCCGAGTGTTGTTGGTGGTTTCCGCTAACCAACAACGTGGATTGATCCGAGTATAGTTGTTAGATCCATTCCAGAGGACCTACAAGCGGTATCAGAGCTTGGGCTGCCCTTGTGAGAATTTTTCCACCAATCCTTGGAACCCCTTGATTGGGATTTTGTCCCATGTGCCTCTTCCCATTTGACTTGCTTCCTTATACATCAGAAACTTCGGTGAATCTGATATCATTTGCCGGCTTGGGTGGGTTGGTGCATTCTCTTGCAAAGTGACCTGGCTCATTGCAGTTGTAACATCTGAGCTTGTCTTTGTCAAACCCAATCCTTTTGGCATTAGTATCTCTGAAGCTGTCTTTGCCGTATTTTTTCATGAAGTTTGTGATAGTGGCACTGTGAATAGCCATTGCCATTTGATACTTGATATCTATCTTCTTGAGATCCTTCTTGTTGATGTCTTACAAGTCACCTTGATCAAATAATGGGGGAAAGAGTTTTCCCTGCAGCAACTCCTCATGACTCAAGAGAAAAGCGTGAACCAATGCAATTGTTTGAGTCATTTATGAGTGGAACGGTGTAGGAGCTGCTAGAGTTGGGTTGACTTTTGGAAAAAAAGGATTTATTCCATGAGCTTTTAAGGCTTTCTCAACAGCTTTGTTCACAACGTCTTGAATGGATCCCGAACTAGATGAGGCAGATGAGTTTGCAGTAGAGATGAAAGCTGTGTTATGAGTGGCAGGAGTTGTAGCAGCTTTGACACCCGTTACATGGTACATATTGTGGTGAGATTGGCTGAGAAAGGAAGATGTCATCGCAGATCCTGTTGTGATGCCAGCTTGGTTTAGTGAACTCAGATGGTTATTCATTCATGACTTGTCATCTAAAACAAATGACTTGATGGTAGAATCAAGTCTTGAGTTGAAGCGTTATTGAGATTTGTAGTTCTTTTGATGGAAACTGTATTTGTGCTCCAAGAAAACGGAAATAAGTTCAACAGCTTATTTGATTCAGATGCATTAATAACAACCTCTGCACTTCTCATTTGAGTCAATACATTCTCAAATCTCTTTATAAGATCCCCAACACTTTCTCCTTGTCTATAATTGAACATGTTAAATTCCTCTTTTAACGAAGCCCTGCGATTGTCCCTCATTTCAGCATTTCCTTCAATCTTTTCTACAAGAGCATCCCATAATCCCTTGGCAGTTGGCGTTCTCGAAGTGTCTAAGTTACTTCATTGGATAGACACACAGTTAGGGTAAGAAAAGCCCGTTCATCTTCTGCTAACATCAGTTTATCATTCTCATCATATGTTTCAACTGGTTTTGGTTCAGGTCCTGTTACAGTGTCAAACGTAGAAACATGAGGACCCACTTCTATAGATCTCAAAAGTTTAGCATCAATTAACTTGTTGAAGTTCTTAAACCTCCATTGAAATTAGTGAAGTTACTTTCCAATGTCATAAACTTTGGAGGCTTGGTTGTCATTCCGGCCTCATTCTCAAGAAAAAGATAACTTTTTAACAACTTAGAGTCACTTGCCATCTTACACAGTGAAATGAAATATAAGGTTTTAAAATACAGTGGATTTTTGGTAAGCTAGAAAAGAAAGAAACGTGTGGAATGAATTTGATGGATTGACTCGAATGGAATTAGAAGGCTCGGATCGAATTGAAAGTTGGATGAATTCAAGATGGATTGGATGGAATGGATTGATTGAATTTGGAAACTTGAATGAATTGTAAGGACTCGAGTGGAATGGTGTGGAAGTGTGCATCAAGTGATTAGGGAATCGACTGGAATGATGGATGGTTCCGATTGAATGAATGATTGGATCGAATGTATAAGTACTGATGAGAATGGAATGGTTGAATGGATCGAGTGTAATGAGGATCCAATGGATGGGTTCGACTGGATTGGATGGATCGATTTGGATCGACTGGAATGGTCGACTCGAAATACACTCGAGTGGAATAGAGACTCGGTTGGATGGATGGATCGAGTGGATAGATGTAGTTTGACTCGAATTATGGACTCGAGTGGAATACGACTCGACTGGATAGATGGAGTTCGACTTAAATGATCTTGGGATTCGTTCGATGGATGAACTCAATTGGATTTGGGATCGACTGAAATTGTATCACTCGGCTCGAATGGGGATCAAACCATTCTACTCGAATGGATGAGTATAACCCGATTGAATTAAACTGTATTACACGGCTCTAATCAACCCCAAACACTCAACTAACAAATCACATGAACTTCCCTTTTTCAACTCCACTTTACACCAACTAGAAACAAAGAAACAGCAGCTCAACAATAACTCAAAAACACACCAAATCACATACTTTCCACACACTTTTCACAACCAAAAACAAAGAAACAGTAACTTTCTTTATGTGAGCCCACAACCCACTTTTTCACACAAACCACACGTCTCAAACACCAAAACAAGATCAAGACTCAATGTTGTGACTCAAGAATTACAACTAGTAGAGCCGAAAGCTCTGAAACCAATTGAGTCGAATACGTCGACATCTCGACTCGGTTTGAAGTTGGTTATTGGAAATTTGGATTTAGTCGATTGAAAGGGAATCGAGTCCTTCAATCAAAAAGGAAACGAGTTTAAAAAATAATAGATCAAACAGTCGATTGGATTGAAAATGACTCGAGTCACTTAAAAATCCTAGAACCATTTGAGTCCCTTTAATCCTTAATCCATTCAAGTCATCATAAAAAAAATAAAAAAACCATTCGAATCCCTTTCAATCTACTTTAAAAAAAAATTAAAAAAATCCACCCAATCCATCCAAATCCATAAATCTATCCGAACCACTCAATCCATCCAAAACTATAAATCCATCCAACCCGCATCATCCATCCGAACCAATCAAACCATTCGAACCATCATCCCATTCGAGTCCTTTCTTTCACTCGAGTATACACTTTTCATTTGATCCGATTTACAATTTCACTACAACCAAATCATTCCATTCGATTTACATTCCATTCGAACGAACTCATTCCATTCGAACTGAGTATTCCTATTCGAGTTGAACCGTTCGAATCAATAACAATCCATCGAGATCCCGATTCCATTCAAATGTCCATTCCAATCGAATCACTATTCAATCAAATCCCCGTTCCATTCGAAACCCAGCTTCCATTCGAACCGATTTTTTAGCCGAGCTCATCCATCCATTCAAGCCCATTCATTCGAACATCTGGCCGGCAATTGAAATTGAAATTAATGAACAAACTGCTTTGTGTTGAGATATGAAGAGTGTATAGGTGAAGGATAGAGGTGGATGGTGTAAAATTTTGTTGCAAATGAGGTGATTGATCATAATTTCATTATATGGTTTGGTCTATATTTTAGGTGTACAGATTCTTCATAGATATGTTGTTTATCAAACTAGGAGATATAAAAATAGGATATGTATGTTGTTTATCAAACTAGGAATATAAAAGTTAGGATATGGTAAGTTTTGTTGGTTAAAAAAAATTCATTCGAATCAAATGAAATTTGATTCTAGTTATTAAAAAAACAAAATTTTAATTCGATTTCTCTTAAAGAAAACCAAATCTATGTTTCTTTATTTGAGTTGAGTTTTCAAGTCGAGCCATCGAGTCAAATTTCAAGTCGAGTCATGTTTTGAGTTTTTGAGTCGAGTCAAGTTTCAAGTCGAGTCGGTCGGGTCGAGTCAAATATATATAAAAAATATTTAAAAAAATAAAATAACAATAAAAAATGTCTTATTATCCTAAGCTTGAAGGAAATATGAATATGAGGGAAAATCAAATGGAAACGTTAAAAGGAGAATTCGACACATTTAAACATATTCAAAGAGAATCGATTGCCTCTCTCATCAACAGATTCGAGTCAATCGTCACTAAAATGAGAAGTGCCGGTATCATCAACGGTTTGTATGAGATCAACATGAAGCTGTTGAATTCATTGCCTTACTCATGGTGCATCAATGTGGTTACCAAAAAGAGAACCAGTAACATTTATTCCTCCAGCTTCTAAAGCAGCTGCTCCAATACATGTAACTGTTGATTCTAGTGGTGATTCATCATGTTCAGAAGGTTGTGTTGAAGAAAGTGGGTCGGTGGAAAATGAAACGAGTTGTGATTATGAAACTGTTTGGGATGAAAATTTTGTTTAAAATGTGTCAATGAAAGTAGGCATGTTGAGGTGAACATATTAAGTTGTTCATCATCTAAGTAAAGTTTTTGAAAATGAAAAGGCCAGTACTTCGTGTAAATATGTTCCACCAAATAAACGATCATTTTTTGAAACAACCAATCAATTAAGAAATCTTCAGCCATAACTTCTATGATAACAACTACCATGGTCATTATCAACAAAATTTTATTGATCCATATTACACAAATGTGTTTTATAATAATGTTCCTTTCCAAGGATCACCTTTCCCATCGCACCAACCACATTATAGTTCTGATGAGTTCTATGGCACTCCTAGGAGAAAGTGTTGTTTTGTGTGTGGTCACTCTTCTCACCTTGGACATCGCAACCACTGGCTCAAGCAACAAATTGATATTCAAAGGCGGCTTAGTCAGTCGCAAAAAGGAGCTTTTAGTAGCCATGATTCAAGGACTGATCAAGCTGATAGTGAACCTAGTGAAATGGATGTGAGATCCAAGGTTAATAAAGTAAACGCAAAAAGAAACCTTTTTGGAAAACCAAGAAGGATAAAATTAAAAAGAATCCTAAGACTGTAATGTCTGAGGATTTACCAAAAACTGTTTTAAAATCAAGAAAACAGAAGTCCAAAATTGCTAAACCCAAGAAAAAGTTTTTACTTGGATTCCTAAGACTACTCTTCATCAAGTGAGGCTCCAACAAGAAACAAATGGTTTTCAGGAAATAAAATCAAGTTTTGGTCGGTTTACAGTTGACCTTCCCGGGACAAAAGTGTGTCGTGAACCCATGTCTATTTAAATTCTTAGTGCATGCAGGGTCAATCAAGGAAGGCTATCAATGGTATTCGGTACTTAGATAATGGTCGCACACGGCATAATGGCATATGATGGGAGACGAACCATTGCTATTGTTGCTAAACCATTCATGGTGGATTCGAGTCTTTTATAAGCGACATGAGAGGACAAAATTCAAGGAAGGGAAGTGTTTCATACAGTACTTTGTGCTTCAAAAACGTCAACCTTGCTTAAATGGCTAAACCACAACTATCGAGCGTTTCTCAAACTAACCTCGTCTAACTACTTCTTTCAAGTAATGGATCCAACATCATCTGCTGGGTCTCAGTTTGAATCTCTTAACTTTGTTATACAATGTGATAAATGCATGCTTCAGAGAGTCCGTCTAACAACAACTTTGCTGACCTTTTCACTAAAGTCATCGATCATGCTCGATTTAAATTTCTGGCCGAATCGCTCGGCATGATCAATTTTATTAAAACAATCTACCTATCTTTTTGTTTTACAATTGTATATATTTTTTTTCAATATGTCCCAATTTTAGAGGGAGAAAATGAGCTAACTTTAACTCACCAAAAAGATTTTAAATTTATTTTAAGAAAAACAACATCAAGTTATTTGACTTATCAAAAAGATTTTATTTTTTAAGAAAATAGAAAAACGTTTATAAGAGTACTATCCCGTTAAGAGGGAGCTCCTGTTTAGTGGGAGTCAAAAAATTAAAATTTATTCAACATTTTGAGAATTGATCCGACCATTGGAAAAAGAAAAGAAATTATCTCTAATGATTCTAGCACATGAAAAGAGTAAATCAAAAAGCCAACAAGATTATTGCTTGATGTGTAGATAGGCTTGACAAATGAGTAAGTGTTGTAGTGATATAAAGTTAAATTTCTGCCTATGCTAGTGGTTACACGTTATGAAGCTGTTACAGACACCAATAAAAGTCATATCAATGAAGGCAGAAACGTAAATAGCATGTCATAACCCAAGCCTCTCTATACTTGATCACAGTTGTCTTATATTGTCGTGTGTCTATTTTATTTTGTGTCAAGAAAAGAGTCAGAAAAGAAAAGAAAATTGTTAGAAAAGACAAGAAAATAGTCAGAAAATTAAAAAGAAAAAAAACCAAAAGAAGTCTGTCTTAGGATTTTCAACTTCTGATTTATTTCTCCCTTTATTTTGATTTAAGCCTTGGACCTTCTATGTTTGTAGTCACACAAGATCTTATGTTAAGGCCCGAATCTTCTGCTTTGTTTTATTTTCTTACTTTTGTTCAAGCCTTGGACTTTCTCTACGCGATAATATGGTATTATCCGACCTGATTGTTAAGGCCCTGAACTTCTGCCTTATTTTAATAATTCTAGATAGAGTCAAATGTCCAAAATAAGGTGTTCAAAGTGTCAGTAAGCGTACTATGATCAAATAAGAAAGGTTTAAGTTAAGTTGAAGTGACATGTCAAAGCAAATTAAGCCCGAGTTATGATGGAGTCTGTAATTCATATGATTAAATGGGGACCACACAAGCATTGTGCCTAATCTATACCTTAACATATCACATTGACATCCAAATACTT
>NW_027504132.1:0-27301 GCF_021521415.1 Bidens hawaiensis | reverse complement strand
TTACGCAAAGTACAAATACATAGATATGATTGCTTAAGCTTACTTCTTACTTATATTCCTTTTTTTTACAAATGCTTGTTGAAGCATTTGTAGCGGAGTAAGTGTAGGAAAAATGCTAACGTGGATATACGGTCTTTGAAAATCACAAGAGCTTATATAAGAAACTACAACAAGCTCACTAGTATGAATCCAAACACCTTATAACAACCCAACAACTACTACCTACGCTTTATATATTTCGTCAAAAACATCAAAGAACATATTTTGTCAAAAACATCAAAGAAGAAAACCACAAAATTAGTCACAAGTTCACGACGACTCCCACTCTCCCGATGGCTATATATTCCATTACACCAACCAATCATGTCTTAGTTGAATATGACATTTACTCCAAAGTATACCCAAAAGGATTCGGTCCATAATAAGCCTCACGTCGAATACATATAACTTTTTATGTCGAATACAGTTACTGAAACTTTTACACGACAAGGTTAACAAAGACGAGAAAGATGAAATTATTCACTTAATACACAAAATAAGATAGAAGCAACTAAATTAATATTTTTCTTTTCAATTAATGAAAGCCAAAATTATACGCACCAACAAAAACATCACCGTCATTCTAATTTCTATATGGGAGTTAAGTTATATTTTCGTTTTATTAATATTATTTTTTTTTCATCAAGTAAATTATTGCCTTTACATTCATTAATTATTTAACACATATTTTTTTGATTTTAACTTTCACCAAACATAGCATAATTATACACACAAAACTTAACATTAGAATAATGCAAGTGGACAATAACCCTCGCTTCTCAAATTCATCATCAACTAGACCAAGCAAACCGATACGTTCAGTTTTCGTCAAAGGATAACGACATAGGTAAATAACCACATCGGTGTCATTCCAAAATTATTTTTTTATATCACAAAATCAAGGTTTTTAATATTTTTTAACAACTTTTGTCCAACTTTACCTGTAACGGAATTTCAATACTCCTAAGTTATTTGACGCTCATGTCCGACTTAAAAACCGATTGTAGACAGAACCCCTAACAACCGGGTAAAAATTTAAATCACCTCTAATTTTTTTTTATTATAAAAAAATAGAAGTTTTTACAATTTTTTTAGCATTTTTTTTCATGTCTACCTTTAGGGGAGATATTAACCGTCCCCGCTTATTTAACGCTCAAATACAACTCGAAAACCACCGTAGGCGAACACCACAACAACCAGGTAAAACTGTCACCCAACCTAGTCGCCGAGACTCAAACCAATAACCTCTCATAATTCCTAAAAAAAGCAACCGGATTACCACAAAGCATTACGTATCTAAGTTTTTAACATAAATCGCTAAATTATATACTAGAGTAAAGTGACATTTTCGTCCTTTTGGTTTGACAAATAATGCGAATTTAGTCCAAAAAGTTTATTTTTTGCATATGGACCCTTCACGTTTCCCAGTTATTGCCAATTACATCCAAATTACTAACCCCGTTAAATTTAATCGCTAAGTCAGGGGTAGACATGTCTTTTCACCCTTTCTTTATTATAATTCTTATTTTAGTGAACTGCGGTTTTCGTCCCTCTAGTTTATCCAAATCTGCAGTTTTAGTCCAGTAGTTTCAAATTTGCAATATTCTTCCCTATGGTTTCATTTCACTTGCAGTTAAACCCGAATTCCCTAATCTCGTTAAGTCTGATCGTTAAACCTATCAATGTGCTCTTCACGTGAGGGGAAGTTTTGTTCTTTTGTTTTTTTTTTTCATTTTTCCCCAAAATACACCAGCCTCTCACGTGAAGGGGCTTGCGAATTAGGACTGAAGTTTATTTAGGGAGAGAAATGACAAAACTGGTCGTCACGTGAGGGGCACGCAAATGGGTTAACGACCAAAATTAACGAGGTTAATAAATTTGGGTTTGATTGCAAGTGAAATGAAACTAGAAGTACGAAAATTGCAAACTTGAAACTATTGGACTAAAACCGCAGATTTGAACAAACCACAATGACGAAAATCACAGTTCACTAAAATAAGTATTATAATAAAGAAATGGTTAAAAGACATGTATACCCCTGACTTAACGATTAAATTTAACGGGTGAAGAAACACTAAGTGACCCCGGCAAATTAAAGATAATCTTAGGGTAAATAGATGTTTCCCACGAGGGTTAGGTCCGGCAAAGATGGTTATTCTTCTCAACCTGCAAAACAGACACCGTGAACTCGTCACTGAGAAGGGAGGGGGGGGGGGGTTCCTCCTTGTGACCACCCTCCGGCGTGAGAATCAGACTAGGTTGCTCTGAATATAAGTGTATATAAAGAGAAATAGCTAGAGAGAAGATAAGATAAGATGGTGATACCGTTCCAAGGTGTTGGAGTATTTATAGCCGAAGGTAGGTTTCCAAGCAGGTACGGCCAGCTGTATATAATATTCCTTTTCCACCAACTATGGGCTACGTTCGTGCCACGATGGGAGTTGGTGGGTAGGCAGCGGCTTGATAGTGACATTTTGTACTGGAGCGTGCTCCTCGTACTATTGTCGGTGAGCTGTCACCCTGTGATTGGTTCATGGGTCGCTTTTGTCAGATCTTGTCCATTTGTCCATACCTTGGTAGGTATAGTACAAATGATCTTCTAGAAGCGTACGGACTGGCTCTTTTGGGCGGAATATTCCCGCCCTGCTCATTCTTTCTTCAGGTGACATTACTGAAGTATAAGAGTTAGTGCCTTATGCGTGTAGCCTTACCGTTAGTGCGGGTAGCCTTCCTTCTTGGCTTGTATCCACAGCTGCGGGGACAGGCAGGGTACTGTACCAAGGGAGGCTTTCCTGCGGAACAGCTGGCTTACTGCGTGTATGGTCTTCATCTCTCTGAGCATGGTGGGTCCTGCGGATCCAGTTGGTCTTTGCGCAGACGTACCTCCTCAAGGTGAGCCTTGCGGGTCCAACTGGGCTTTGCGGGGACTTACCTCTTCAACGGGGTTAGTAATTTGGATGTTAATTGGCAATGACTGAGAAACGTGAAGGGTCCATATGTACAAAATAAACTTTTTGGATTAAATTCGCATTATTTGTCAAACCACATGGACGAAAATGACATTTTACTCTTTTTTTGTTTTTTTATTTATGACAAAATATTAGCTTGTGTGTATAAAAAGTTGGTAACAAATAATAACCCGAGTTTTCTAAACCTCTCGCGCAAACGCCATTACCTCCGTCGGCCAATCAATCAATCAATCGAATCACCGTCTTAGGGTTTCTATTCACGCAATCGGTAATTGTTGTCTTCTTCTAATTTATATTATTTTCTCAATCCGTATGTGGGTTTTCTTTAGTTTCATAATAATGTCATCGATCCTTTACAAGATGTAATTTTGAAGCGAAATTAGTATCGAAATGGGTGTGAATCTTGTCAATTTTAATGGGTTTAACGCTAATTAATTGCATATCTTTTGTGGTAATTGTTGGTTTAGGGTTAGGTGAATTCAATAATAATTAGTAATTACAATTAGTTATTTTGTTGAATTTGATTGAATGTAAATTTTGGGTGTTGGTTGATTTTGCTTGTAACAGTTGCAGATTACATGTGTTTGATCAATTACAACTAGGATATAGATTATTTGAGATTGCCCACCAAGTGTTTGATAAAATGTCTCTTAGAGGAATACATGGCGCGGAGCGTATTTTCTTAGTAATTGATGTTAGCATAATGTTGCAGGCATAGGATAAAGGCGGAAAACTTTATATTATCATTTTTTATGTTTGTGTGTACACGGAATATTCATATATTTTTTTTCAGTCGAATGTGAATATGTAAATATGGTTACAGCTAATGATTCTATACTAGAATCGCTTTATCTGAATAAAGGTAAAAACTTGGGGTGTCAAATTATGTCGATTAATAATATAATGTGATGTTATTGGTTTGTCACAGAACATGGAGACTCAGATTGATTTCTTGCAATGGCTTGAACCTGACATGGCATTCAAGATTCTTACGTGTCTGGACGACTCAGCTGACCTCATTCGTGCATCTGCTGTTTCTCGATGCTGGCAAAACATCGGTGAGTATCGACTATCGTCGCACACGCATATCCTTATTCATTCATATTATTCTTTACAGTTAGTATAATATATTAATATGATTTGTTAATTGTCTCTATATGAAGTGGTATATAATGGACTTAGCAAGGAGCTCTGTGTTAGAAAATATCCTCAGCTTGCTGCCATCACTCGGGTAGTCAAACAGAGTCATGACGAATCGGAACCGAGTTACGACTTGGTGGAGATAGAGCACCAAGCCTACGCTTCCCTTTTCCGGGCCCTCAAATCATTCCCACAAACCTATTGCATTGCTGATCCAGTGAGTGCATCGAGCACCGACAACTACCCAGAAGAAAGCATCATGAATACTCTCGACCCGAGAGAGAAAATCCTTCATCGGGAATCGTATTGGTCTAGTAAAGGAAGTGATGATCCAGAAGCACCCGAGACACTGATATATAATTTAACAGCTAAACTTTGTGTTATAACAGAAATAAACTTGCATCCATTCCAAGGTTTATTTATTTATTTAAATTTCTATGCTTTCAACATATTATTTAACTGGCATTTGTGTATGCAGCTTTGTTTCAGATGGATTGCCCAATATACTCGTCGAAAGCCGTGCGGTTCCGAATGGGTCATCCGAAATCTTGGAGTGAGTTGGATTATGATTTCATGGAGGCACAAGAATGTGCAGATGACAAGTTTATTTGGACATACACGTCACCGATTTATCCTGTGGCAACGGGTGAGTTTGTGTTTCGTTTATTATCTCTCTTGTTGGAATTAAACGGTTGTATATTAACAAAGTTTATGGCAACAGGAGAATCGGGTACAAAGGTTTAAGTTGCCCGAGCCGGTAGTCTGCGTCGGTGGTTTTTTGCAAATCGAGTTGTTAGGTCGGGTTCAGGTTCAAGCAGCTGATGGCAAATATTATATATGGTCAGTATAATATTTTGAATACTTAAAATTACCAAGTTTTTCGAGTAGTCGGTTAAAGTTTCTCTTTTTTTACAGTGTGGCTCACGTGCAAGCAATAGGGCGGCAATTATCGCCTGCGTTTGGTCTTGAGTTTTCTGAATCGTCGGACAGTGTCTCTCTGAAATATGATGCTGAGCAATTTGCACATATTATGAAAAATGGAAATAATAGTTCACTTAGTACGAGTTTACTTCCGGTACAGCCGCCTCGACAGCTGGCTTGGGGCAATTTACAAGACTTTTTGCACATGGTACAAGCGCATCCTGATGGTGTTGAATATGAATGGGTCGATGATGATGAGTTCGAGTGGATTTGAGACGAGTGGTGAACATGGTACAATGTGTTTTTATTTGTGTAGCGTAACTTAGTAGTAAATAGTTTCTGGTACTAGAAGCTTCTTCGGTCTTGGTTCGTGTCGACTTAAGATTGTTGTTTGACTTCGTGAGTTGAAACCGCACAAAAAAGAATAAAAAAGATCTGTGTTGTTTCTAAGTTTCCCGACGGTTTTGTTTTTGCTTTTGGGAAACCACTTCAAGTTTTGGTCCATAAACTGAATATAACATTTGGTCTCTTTATCACCAACAAATGGACCAGCGGTTATTATACATAAGACTGTTGTTAAAACTTAAAACGGGTGTTCACATCGTGGTTTGGTTGGTTTTATAGAAATGTTTGTGCCGAAATGCGAAGAAACGACAAACAAACCTGGTAGGTTGATTTGGTTGCTTTGACCGGTCAAAACGGTTTCTTTTTCTTAGATGGCTTAAACTGTTCTGTTATTGTAGTTAACATTGTTAGATATAACCATTTATCAACCCTCAAAACTATACCATTGTCCGCACTTTATAGGATGAGCAAATTAAACGTTGTTAACAAGTAAAGATCTACGCGAAGAAACGGGTATCCGGTTGTGAATCGATATCATGTCTCATAGTCAAACGAACATCCTCAACAACACCATCATCATATCTCATAATTACAATATTAACAGAATATAAAAAGTACTCTAGAAATTTTTATGATACATTGGTCATAAATTTATTAAACAACCGACCTTTTACTTCTCCTAAAGGTCTAAGGGTAGGCAACGTTTTTCGTCTAAAATGTTTTTTCCCTAACGTATTAGGGTTAACGGCAAGATATTACGCCCAAAGATGGCAAGTAGTATGTTTTGGTGGTCCGTCTAGCTAGCCAACGTATAAGCATTCAGTGTTAAAGATTTCCATGTGTCGTTTTCTAATCGGAAGTCTTATGTGTGTGTGTGTTTAATATTAATGTTGTGTATGAATTTAACCAGGTTTTTGATGTATCACAACCTGTTGTTTCTCTAATAACACTAGACTGTCCTCTTTTAAGTGTTTGATTAAAGGGATAATCAACAAAAAGCTATTTTGACCCAAGAAAATTAACAAGTTTGGCCATTGACTTTTTATCTTAACAAAAATTCATTCAGTAACATTATTAGATTTTATGACACTTGTTCATTTTAAAAAGCGCGTGTAACGCATCGCTTGTTGCTATAGAAGGTGCACCCTGGCCAAAAGGCCTACCAAAATAACGGCCGGAGGCGTGTGCATTAGATTGTTGTACAACAAGCTTTTTAGGTTGTACATACAGATAAATTAGATACTAAACCATATATAAAGCTTATTGTGTCTAAAGTCTAAATATTGGGTAAATGATGCTAGAAACATATAGGGAAATGCATAAAAGAGTTATGTAGTATAATTGCGTCTCACGTATTAAAAGCTTACCGCTTTTGCGCTTCACGCCTGGTTTTAGAACCCGTCACCTTTGTGCGCTTCACGCTTTTTAAAACCAAGTTAGACCCTGGTTCATTCAAATTTAAAAACTTATTTTTTATTTTTATAAATACTTCTGGATGTCCGAAAATTATTTGGTTAAAGAGCCTGCTAAGATGTTCAAATGCATAACATGTCACAGAACATGGAAACTCCGATCGATTTCTTGCAACGTCTTAAACCTACCATGTCACTCAAAATACTTACATATCTAGATGACTCAGCCGACCTCGTTCGTGCATCTGCTGTTTCTCGACACTGGCAAAACATCGGTATCATACACACATATACTTATTCATTCATATTATTCTTCACAGTTTATGATAAAAGTTTTATGATGTGTTAGTTAATTACTTCATATTTGTATCTATATTTGAAGTGGTCTCTAATGGACTTAGCAAGCGGCTCTGCGTTACAAGATATCCTCAGCCTGCTAGCATTACTCGTGTAGTCAAACCGAGTCATGACAACTTGGAACCAAGTCATGACTTGGGGGAGTTAGAGCACATTATCTAACTAGCATTTGTGTATGCACTATGCAGCTTTGTTTCAGATGGATTTCCCAATATACCCATCGAAATCTGTGCGGTTTCGAATGGGTCATCCGAAATCTTGGAATAACTTGGATCATGATTTCATGGAGGCACAAGAATGTGCTGATGACAAGTTTATTTGGACATATACGTCACCAGTTTTTCCCGTGGCACGGGTGAGTTTGTGTTTTGTTTATTATTGGGAGCACAAGTTAAATGTTACACATAAAAAAAATCTTCTAGCATTGAAAAAATTGTGATATTTCGATATATTCACGAACTTTATGGCAACAGGAAAACCGGTTACAAAGGTTCAAGTTGCCCGATCCTGTAGTCTGCATCGGTGGTTTCTTACAAATCGAGTTGTTAGGCCGGGTTCAGAAACAAGCATTTGATGGCAAATACTATATATGGTCAGTATAATATTTTCTACATTTCAATTAATAGTTCATATCATAAGTTCTTAAGTTACTCTTTTTTACAGCGTGGCTCACGTGCAAGCGATAGGGCGAGAATTATCACCTGCGTTTAGTGACGAGTTTTCTGAACCATCCAATAGTGTGTATCTAAAATACAATGTTGATTACGTGTATTTAAATAAGAAACCCTAAAGTTCCTTAAACCAAATCTGCATATTCGGTTCTTAACGTTGTGTTCCGAGTTCATTTAAGGGTTATAGTCCCATGATAGATATTGACTAGTATAGATTTAAGAGTAGGTTTAGGGGTTATGTGAGCTAGCTGATGAAAAATAACTAATAACTTAATATCTGATATTTGTCAATGTTAGATAAGTAACAAAATGGAATATTATATTCATAAGACGAAAATATTAAAAGATGAAAAGTTAAGATAGTGGAGACTGTGGAGAATCAACAACGCATATGCAGCAACTATAATATATATATGCTGCTTATGTCACTTCTGTACACCATGTCACTCATCTATCAAGATCCCCATTTTACCTTACATCACCTCAAAAGCCACTCTACATATATATATATATATATATATATATATATTATATATATATATATATATATATATATGTGTGTGTGTGTGTGTGTGTGTGTGTGAGAGAGAGAACATAAATGTAAGAAAAGATTAACTAATTTATAATTTAAAAAAACATGTAACAAATTTATATATACAAAGAAATTATCTTGGCTTATTAAGAAAACCAAGGAAAAAGTCATTTGGGATGCATTATGAATAACATAAGTTAGTTCATGTTAAACCTTGAGCAAGTGAATCAAGAACACGAATACGAGATTTGATCAATATAAGATTGACTCTTTTATTAAGAAAACGACAAAACGAGAAAAACTTAAACCTTGGAATATATATACCCACGATTCCTAATCCTAACCTATTTCAAATACATAATTTGAAACCAAATAAAGTTATGATTAAAGATAAGCATAACTTATTTTATAATAATAAACTAATTATTATTATTATATTAAATATTCTATGAGTCTATGAGTCTTCAATATGAGTTGGTGTTGGACACGTTTAAAAGTTCACGCTCTATATTATTTGACATTAGGTATGACTTTTGAAATGTTAAAAACTGTCATAATAAACAAAGAACATGGGCACCAACTTTATATGTTGTCATCAGCATATCCTAAGGAAGATACTAAATATGCCTTCCCTTAACTTTTCTTCACATTCAAGAACACATAATAATACTATTTATACATGAGATCACTTCCCCCATTTTCATTCCTCAAATCACTCTCATTTTCTTAAATAAGTCAAGATGTTGACGTTAGAGGCAACGAGTGGCGGTAAGTGGTGGTGGAACATGTGGGCACTAGCTAATGACTATGCGATGGTGGTGTTCGTTGTCGTGAGAATGAAATAACCTTGATTTGATTGGCATCATGGGTGGTTTAGTACCAGGGCAACCTCAATCTTTGGCAAAATAGTTTAGGTTTTTCGTTCATGTAGTATCATACAATAATCGGTCACATTTGTTTGTAGTTTTTCTATTCGAAGACGAATATGTCTTGGTTTATGTCAAGAGTGGTTTCAATAACAAGGCAACCTCTATATAATTATATCCTTGACATAATTGTTGGGTTTTCTTTAAGTTCCTAGTTATATTGTTATACTAATCATCATCATCATCGTACTCAGTATATCCCATAACAAATAAGGTTTTAGTTGAGTTGCATTTAGTTTGTTTACAGACTAACTACTATAACTACTCTAATAGAACATTAGAACCGTCGAGTTAGTTAAACATTATATATCAACATCATGTGCATCATAGACCAAAAAAAGGAATTATTTGATTACATTTTACAACATTTTATGGATCCGTTGGTATCACTTTTACAACTTCATCTCGCTCTCTAGTACGATAATACAAAATATAATAACTTCAAATGTTACATGGCCAACACTATTGTAAGAAGACTCATTCAAACAGTCAAAATCGCATTACTCAAATGGTCAAATTTTCTTGAATCCCACGAAATGACCCGACAATTTGACCTCCAACATCCAAAAACTCTTCACATCCATCAAGAGGGTGGACCTTACCCATCCGGTCAACCCTGACCGGGTACTTCATGAGATGACCTGTCATCTCTGATGCCTCGTTGGAAGCAAACCGGGCCCAGTTTGCTTTTGCCATTGATCTAACTTTTCTTACACACTCAAGCGTCTCGGGATAATAGAATGATCCGTCAACAGTCCCGAGATGCTCAGCCCATAACGACATTCTATATCCGTAAATCTTCAAAATAAAAAAAACCAAAAAAAAAAAAATCAAAAGTGTAACAAAATATTTGAGGTGTAACACGTAACTCGTTGCACAAGTCGAGTGACAAGTCGAAACTGGTCAAATACCTGTCCACGCGGATCCATTTGTTTCCTTGCCCAAGTGTTATGAGGTTGATAAGCTCCCATTGCAATCTCGGTGTCACGAGTTCCTTCCATTGACCGTTGATTAATATTTGCAGATCCTAAAATCACATATTCATCGTCTACTATCATTCCTTTTGAATGTACATATATCATGAATCTCCGGTTATTACGTGTGAGTGCCTGAAATATATAAATAAAAACAGATAAAAAAAACTTCAAATTAAAGATATTAGTGTTAAAACTACCACCTTCAAAAGTAGAGTTATAAGTTGACTTAAAAAGTCAAACATACTAAACTTCAGATTGAAGTTATTTGCAGGATATCTGTTCTCAAACTCTTTAAACTAAAAAACTTAATATTGTAAAGCAACCGAATGTTTAAACCGTTCCCGTGCAGCTAGAAATTCGTTTATTTAATAAACGAACAAACATGAACAAAAAAAATGTTCATTTAGTTAACAAAGGAACACTAACACGTGTTTGGTTCGTTTAGATACATTCATTTACATATGTTTATGTTCATTCGTTTACGCTTGTTTAAGTTCATTTGTTGACGCTCATTAACTCATTCATTTAATTTTTTTGGCCCATTACAATTTAGTATAGTTTCAACAACTTTTTAGGCCCAACGCTGCTTTTCACGTTAGTTTTTAACTACTTTTAGCTCGCTTATGTTCGTTCATCTATGTTCAGTATAAACGAATGGTACACTACCATCGTCTACTATCATTCGTTTATACTGTTAGCAAACAAACATGAACATGTTCATTTTCTTAACGAACGAACACAAACTAGAAAACTCAGTTCGTATAATCTTTCGCAATCATTCGGTTTGGTTAAAGTTAAACAAACCAGCTCGAACATATCCATTCATGTTCATTCGGTTCGTTTACAAGCCTTATAGGTTTGACCACATTCAAAGAGACAATGGGAGTTGACCTCAGGAGAATAGTCAAAATAATAATCATCCTTCGGGCTCGCGTCTTCACGATTCCCAAGACAGAAAAAAATCAAATAATCTTGCGGCGAGTGTGCTTCCTCAAGTCCAACTTCCACCAAAGCTTTGTAGATAATATCATACATCATTTGCATTGTTTTATTCTGTAAAAGTCTTCTACTTTGTCATTATTTTAAATATTTGAGTAACAATAACACAATAAGATTAAACCATATAACTGTACATAACTATATACCTGCCAAAATAATATTCTTTGTGTAGCAGAACCTGTCGGGACACCCTCGGGCCACATAGGGATAACGATATACACTGCAAATCTGTCGTGTGACTGGATTTTATTAGCAATTTTTAGTGCAATCTCCATTGGAATCAAATTGTTGGCACCTGATAATAATAACAACAATAATCATAAAAGAACATGTTACAAAATAATAAACCTTTGTATAAATAATAAAATTTCACTTAAGACATGTTTTTTTATACCTAGATCTCTATAAGAACTCCAGTTGAATGATGATCCGAGAAAGTACTGGTTTTCGATGTAAATAAAATGCTGTGCAGCACGAATAGCGGTTACGTATGCAGCATGTATGCTCATGTCAATAAGCACATTCTTCCCACAAACCAAATTCTGTTTATACAAATTTAAAAATTCAATTTATTTATCATTGAAGGGTATTTAGGTCATTTTTCATCAATGTATTTCACCTTGGCTATAGCTTCTTTGGGATCCTTAGGGAAGCCTTTAACCGAATTTGAATCAATTGAACGAAAAATCTGCAAAAATTAGTTTAAGAGTTAAGTGGATGTGAAATGACTAAAATACCCCTTCATGTTAAAAGTTGAAAAATAAAATAAATTTATTTACCTGTACATGCCACCCTTCAGGATCCTGGTCACTAAGGCAAGGTTCATCATTTACAGTTAAAAACTCTGGCATACTTTCTATATTTAGTAAAGATTCGTCACGTGAAGCCTTTAACTTCTTTAACCCGTGGGCTTTTGACGCTTTTAACCACCGTTCCTCAAAGTTTTTCAAAAGATCATATGCAGCCGGTCCATCAATCTTACTATGCAAGTCGTGCCATGGTTCTCGTGGACAACCCGCAACACTACCCTGTTAAATGTAAGCCATTAATAATCTTAACTTCTTAAGTCTTAAATAATAACATATAATGATCTTATAAAAAGTTTTAGCTAGAAAGAAAGAATGAGATATGAAATGTCACCGTGAAAGTAGGATTATGAAAGTCATCTGAATGTAATGTTTCTAGAGTTTTGAAAATCGGATGCGTTGGATTATCATATCGACCATTACATAAGTCGAGTCCTCCAATAAATGATATTATTTTCCTCCTACCGTTTCCAGCATCCGCATCTACCATCACAGTTTTCTGATGATGTGTATAGATTGTTCCAACTTCCTAAAATAAAAAAAAATGATTATAAATAGTAATAACAGCAACTTATCTAGAATAACCGATTCGGTTTTCAGTTATGCAAATTATGAATTCTAGTAAACTTGTGAATTTGGTTATTGTAATATTATAGCATACCTTTTTCTTGGCCCAACTAAGTTTCTTCCCCGCCACACGGAGACAAAGCATCACTTGAACCGCAGAATGCTTAAAGAAACGCCGAGTCTCTTCATCATGTGTGGCCATAAATCCATCCTAAAAACACTAATCTTTATGCTAAAATAGTTAACATTCAACAACACTTAAATATGTTTAAAAAACTTACCACATTGTAACCCATGATACTCGTTGAAGTAGGATCGTCCCAAACAAGAAGCAAAACTCTAACGCCTTCTTGTGACTTATTTTTCAAAAGCTCACCAAGTGTGCAGCTCGGTGAATCCTCCGTCTCACGAACCAATCTCACTTTATGCCATATAGACCAACCCGTGATATAAACAAGATGTTTAGCATCCTTAATCGCGTCAAATATGTCAATCCAACATGTCCCATGAACATAATGCATATCACCATCAAGCTCAATATCCGGAAGACCATGATTATCACCTACATGTGCATCTTGATACAATGTAACCTTCCCACCTTTCCTTAACGGAAAATAAGTCCCCGGGATCCCATAATATCGTGGGCCCGCCCCAACCCCGTTAAGATATAAACTCGCCTTTTCAACGGGTGTGTATTGTATTGTAATCCCCAAACTCGCTCCGTTTTTGAAAGGTCTTCCGTTTGTGTTCAACAACGGAAAGAAACCGTCAACTTTGGATCCGTTATGTATGTGTTCAACCGGGATTGACACAACCCCTATAAGTTGTGATCCCACTCTATCATTATCTTTAACTAAAAAATGCACTTCAGAAGCATTATATGCGACATGAACATTAAACCGTTGATTCCAAACAGGATTCTCAGTGTTCTTAATCACATAAGTCCTTCCAATCACCGCACTCGTTATAGCAATCGACACATACGGGTCGCTAGTATTCTTCTCCCTATAAAAAACCTCACCCATTGTTTTAGTGAACATATCCATATTCGGAAGTGATTTCGCTTCATGGATTAATATGTTCAAATTGCCATGCAATAACAAGACTCTAAACTTCTTCTTGTGTGATCCGGATGGCGATGGCATGGCCAGTATTTGTGTATCGGGTGAGTCAACCAGCGAGTCGGAGTCATGGTCGTGTGAGTCAAATAGTGAACGATACTCGGTGGCTCTCGAAAGAGTAGGAGTAGATTGTTGGCTACTTGACTCATTATGTATACTTGATGATGATGATGTTGATGCTTCATTCTCAGACATAAGCAAATGATGTGTCCAACAAATGTATCCGATAAATGTATCCGAATAATTATTGTAATTATTAAGTAATGATCAACAACACAAATATGTGTCAATATGAATGCACATATATGTACATATAGAATTTATGCATTTAGGTTATATTCAATTTTTTTTAAAATGGAAACCCGAACATGAAACGAAACACGGGAATTAACAGACCTTTGATGGATGAATCTTGAAGATGTTTGTCGATGATCGGAAAGTTTGATGGAAACCGGAGGAGCAAAATTGGGTTGTGATTTGAAGGGACAAAATTTGGGCATTTTGTTACCGGTTTTAGTGGGTATAAATTGACCAATGGATATTATTAGGAAGTTTTGAGGTTGTTTATGATCGTTAAATAACCCGCCAACAACATTTCAAAATCTCAACTTCACATTATATGTTTCTTTTTTATTTTTTTTAATGTTTGATTGATTAAAACACGCCTTCTCTATTCAAACACCCAGTTTGCTGTTTGGACACCCTGGCCCATCTATACGAGTCGTATAGCTCATACTATTCGTATAGGTGGCAGCTTTTTGTCAGTATTTGTTGACCAGCTAATACGAGAAGGCCTATACTAGTGGAGGCCTATACGAGTTGTATGAGCTATACGAGACAATTTGAATTGACTTCCAACCAAAAGATCGTGGGTTCTGGTCTCACTTTAAACATTTTACCTTATTTTTATACAAAAGGTTTTATATACAACCCAAATCATAACCAAGTAAGCCCATTTAAAAATTAAATTGTTTAAACCCAACAAAAATACCATTTTACTTAAGGCCCAAGTTTTTTTTTTCCTTTGGTCCAAGTTTTTTTTAACAACTATCGGAGACGACCCTCGGTGTATAAAGATCCAAAACGACTCGTATAGGCTATACTATTCTTCTAGTGGGTGTATGGGCAGTATACGAGTAGTTTAGTCATACGACTCGTTTAAGAATCTGGTCAAACACCATTTTTAAAAGGCTGGTGGATGTCATAGTACAGATGTCAATACGACTCGTATAAGCTATACGAGCCATATGAAGGGTGTCTGAATTTTGAAGATGAGTGTCTTATTAGCAGGACCCTAAAAAAAATACTATATAGAGATGATTACAAGAATATAAATAAAATATAATAAGAATAGTTTGTAACAAATATGGGTCTAAAGTAGATGTGCAAAAAAAAAAAAAAAACCCGGTTCCGGACTCGAATTGGTGGACCTGATCTGAAACCAGTTCCAGGTCGTACCCGTTGGACTCAATAACCAGTTTGGGTATTTATATACCCGAAAGTCCTACCCGCAACAACTAAGTTATCGGGGGTTTATTATCCTACTAGTTGTTGGGTGTTGCAGGAATCGTACAACATCTCCTTGAGTTTTAGAGAGTTTGAGGAGAAGAACAAACTTTTCAATGATATTGTTAAGGTAATGAAGGAAAAGTTCCTAAAATATTATAAAGACATACCGCCGGTGTTTACTTGTGTCGCTGCTTTAAACCCCTATTGGAATGTTAACGGGGTTGAGACATTGATCGAGGAAATATTTGACAACATGGGTATGCACGAGATCGACCCGAAGTTGTCGACGGAAGCGAAGGATAATTTTAACAAATACCTTCAAGAACTTTATGATCATTATTTTCAACTTTATGGTCCAAGCTCAAGGTCGTCTTTTGGGAGGCAAACAACAAAAAGTAAGTCGTGCAAGGACAAGCTTATAAATTTGATGAAGTTGTTCGTGAGTCGACGGCTAAGTGGCAAAGAAATTACACACCAACAAGTGAACTTGGTCGATATAGTGGGACAAACTATATGGAGGTGCAACGGTCGATGAAATTTGCAACATTGATATTTTGGCTTGGTGGAAAGGAAAGAAAACGAATTTCCTATTCTATCCGTCATGGCTCGTGACTTGCTTGCCGTCCAAGCTTTAACGGTAGCTTCAGAATCAGTTTTTTTCTCTTAGTGGGAAGGTATTATCGATGCGAATAACAAAACTAACTCCCGAGTCTCTAGAGGTGTGCATTTGCCTAAATGATCATTTGAATGCGGTGAATCGTATACAACACAAGGCAAACTTTGAAGACGAAATACCACTATAGCGTCCAATTCATGACGAGGAGGTGGAAGAAGTGCTTTCTTCCGGGATATCGGGTGGTGAAGAAGACGAAGACTAAGAAGAAGAGTTTAAAGACTTGTAATTTTTGTTTGTTTTAGTAACTTAATTTGTAACACGAACCAATCGATCGAATTTCAAGTAATTTTTAGTTTTGATTTGTTTATTATTAGTCATGTTTTACTATATTTTCACTTGATTACAACAACGACGAACATTTTATTATAAAACACAACATATTACAAACATCATTAAACATAACAACTTAAACAAGGTTCATCGTTTTAATCCCATGCTCTACAACGATTAAGCGTTGTTACCAGCGGCGGTAGGTGCTTGAGTTATAGAGTCGGACGACACTCCCACTTCCGCTTCCTTGGCATCCAAACTTTTAGAAACTTGGAACAATATTTGCACTGCACCATCTCTTGTGAGTCGGTCATGACACATAAATCATAATGAACCCAAACCTCTTGGCATCGTGTTGTGTCGATGAACATAACAACATCGTCGTCACTTACCATTGATTGCCGGTTTAAGCTTAATTGTGATTTAAAGTGTGTTTTAAAAATTTAAAAGTGGTTTAACAATTTCTACACATCATCTAGCTATTTATACTATGTGTGTAAGGTATGTATGGTTAAAAACCGTTTCCAACGGTCCAAAAACAGCTATATAGCTGTTGGAACCGGTTCCTAGTAGCTATAACTGTTTAAATTTCAAAACCCAGTGTACTCGGTTTTTTGGTATAAACCGGACCCGGGTCATACCCTATCTGGTTCCACGGGGTTCCCATATTATTCCACCGAGTCGGGTCCGGTTCCTACCCGGTTCTTGATTGGAACCGATCCCATTTTATACCCGATTTGAAAATAACCAGTTCCTACCCGGTTCCGGTTTTTAAAAAACTCAATTTGTGCACGTCTAGTCTAAAGTGTATCCACTCTATGATATATTTTTGATGAGCATGGCTTAAATTGTAGAATCTTGATGGGCCTACTCAGCTCATAGTAAGTTTCCCTCTTTATAAATAGTATAAACGGACAACTACTCTCTTTTTTTTTATAAAATCTAATTCTCTTCTACACAACGTTAAGGAAGTATTCTTGAAGTTGCTTTAGACCCGCTAAGGAAAGCAGCTATGCTGCCGAGGCAACCATTTCATCTACTTGCAGCTAGTCTGGATGGTATTTTATATTGGTAGGGCCGTCTTTGAGTATTCTTAAAATTTTGGGGCTCAGAGTGAGTATAAAAATGACATATAGTATCCAAACAATTCCATTGTTTATTAGAGTTTGACCAAAGTTTGACTTTTCGTTGACTCTGATCAAAGTTTGACTTTTCGTTGACTTTGACCAACGTTTGATTTTCGTTGACTTTTGACTAAAAAGGTCCAAGTCGTTGACCGTTGACTGAAAAGTCCAAATCTCGATGGCCGAAGACTAAAGTTCGAGTTTTGTTGACCGTTGACCAAAATACTGACCTTTGACCCAAAATATAGACCGACGACCCGTTGGTGACTTTTGACCAATTATTTAGACTTAGAATAATTATATGATATTCCTAGTCACGACTTAACAATCAATCACATAATTTGCACTTAGCCACTTATCATGCAATCCTATGACTAAGTCCAACACTCACCAATTTCAATTTTTCACAAGTAAGACTAAACATTTAGTCAAATAATTCCAAGTTGACCAATAAAGTCAAATCCAATTTACCACAACAATCCTAGTACAAACTACAATTATCTTTACTAAACAACATGCTAATCAATCTGGACAGATTTTAGTTATTGTTTTCTTAATTCCCATCACATTTCTACTTGTTAGTTTGTAATGCCCCAAATCATAAACTTTTTTGTTTCTGCAAGTTAAATACAAGTTACTTTATAACATCAATGATCCAATATGTGTGCATACGCCATTATGCATATACACAACCAATTCATGTATGCTCACCCCTTTACTACCATATGTTATCCAACATCTTATTAGCTTTAATTTGGGCATTTCTTTCATCTCATGTGTAAATTTCAACTCTAACTACTCACCAATTAACACACATTCAATCATTTAAGTTGATTAAAATTCACGAAAACGAAAAATCTATTTTGTTAACAAATATTTCACAAATCACGATGTATATATCCAATATATATGCATCCCTTAATATCTTAGTGCCCCCCCCCTTTAAAAAGCAGGCAACAAACCTAATGCACATGTGGAACGCGTGCTCGCACTGCTAACCCATTACACATCACGCTAAACACTACAAACCAATACAAGGAGTTAATCTACACGAACTCGCAGCAACGCACGTGCACTTTTGCTAGTCATTAATTAAAACAAAGGACATTCGGTTTTTGTTATTATAGAAATACGAATTATGTTTTACTTTTATTTGAGTCAAAATAGGCCCAAGTTAATCGATTGTGTGCGATTTTGACTGAGGTTGACCACGTTTAAACAATTTTTAATAAGCATGCGGAGTTAAAGAAACTTCCCTCGACACCATACCTTGTAGCGAGTGCTTAGAGAGTACTCGGCCTTGTAAACCTACTTTTACAATATTGATTATTATTATTCTTTTGTCGAGATACCGGAGGTAAAACATATGAACTTAAACATGACACGAGTTCTTATGGGTGACAGCGAAAACGACCTGTTAAACCCGTAGAGTGATGATATTAAGTCATGACCCGTCGTGACCATTTTTTGGAATTTGGTGCATATTCTATAAAATTTAGTATGAATTCTCATAGTGTGATGTGGGACATATCCTTACCAAAATATATGTGGATATTATGAGAACGGATCTAAGTAAAATCCTGACCACTAATGTGTTCGTTTTAGTAAACATCACCTATGTCATTTCGATGCGAGACAGATCCCTACCACTTACGTGGATTTTTTTTTTTCTTTGTAACAGCACATGAACTTATTAATTTATTTAGAGTGAAGTGTGATTTTTGTTATCTAGTTTGTCCAAATTTATGGTATTAGTCAAAAAGTTTCAAATTTACTATTTTCTCGTACCTGTGGTTTCATTTCACTTGCAATTAAACCCGAACTCACTACTCCCGTTAAGTCTTGTCGTTAAACCCATAAGCGTACCCTTCTCGTGAGAGGCAGTTTTGTCCTTATTTTCCCCCAAATACACCCCAACTTCACACGTGAGGGGGCTTGCGAATTAGGACTGAGGTTTATTTGGAGAGAAAAAGGACAAAACTGCCCCTCACGTGAGCGGCTCCCTAATGGGTTTAACGATCAAACTTAACGAGGTTAATAAATACAGGCTTAATTGTAAGTGAAATGAAACCATATGAACGAAAATCATAAATTTAAAATTATTGGACTAAAATAACATATTTGAACAAACCACGTATAACTCCAATTTCACCACTAGTAAAGGCATTTAAATTTTTATGGAGGCTGTAAGTCAAACCTCAAACCTGCTTTATGGACTAAAAAAACTCTTTAAAGAACCAAATTATTTTTATATGGATCCAACAAAACCATTTTTGTAATCTAGTTGCCTGTCCATAACACATGAAAGTTTATGACGGCTTGTAGTCTAACAATAGCTTGGAGTCTAGCAGCAATTAATGGCACCTCTAAAAACCTCAAGAGAATCAAATTATTTTAGTAGTTGACGACGAATAACTACTTGAATAGGGACATAATCAATACTGATGTTCGACTAGTATTACAACTTTTTTGAACGACAATTTAGATCATTGACGGATTATTGACTCACTCGATTATTTTCGTTCCATGAGTGCGAATCATAGGGTGCTAGGCTGACACGTCTTTGAAGGGAAGCTCGTATGTAAGCCTCCCTCATTACTCCTGACATAGACACCACCAGTGGCGGATCTAGACGAAAATCTTATGGGTAACGATCAACAAATTTTTTTTCGTATTTCATACAATGTAGACGAAAATCTTTTATCGTAGTGTATGCAATAAACAAATTTTTTTTTACCGTATTTCATATAATATATATATTTTTTTGACTATGGTGTTGGATCGATTTCATCATTTTCTTAGAATTTTCGTTTAAAAAGATTGATAATAAGACTTTGTTGATTCATCTTTCAAGCTTCCTAATTTTCACATAAACAAATTTAAACCATAATCAATTCTAATTTACACATAAACCCTAAATCCTTAATCAATTCTAATTTATATTATTCAAATATCCAATAAAACATAATCAATCATTCAAATTGTGAATTGTCCATAAATAATCCAAAATTAACAATTTATCTAATAACATTAAACAATTACAATTTAGATAAAAGTAAAAGAATACCTAAATTGAGCAAGTAGAAGTCGAACTGTGGATGAAGGACCGAGGGATCGCCGACCGTCGACTACCGGGCTGTAGCATGGAGGTTCGGTGACCGGAGGAGAGCGACAGGGGGTTGGGTCATCGTGGGGTGGACGATGGCTGAATGAAACTTCGTTTTATTGAATCTTGATGTCCGGCCAAAATCAAGCAACCACACATAAAGGAACAACGAACAATGGTTTTATTTGATTTGGGTTAAAATATGGTTTGGCTTTAAACTTTAGTTGGACTTTAATTGATTTTAACTTTTAATTTGTTTGTGCTATAAACTAAAAGGGGTAAAGTTATATTTTTTCAGGTGTAGCGAAATACGAAAACTTAAAAAAAAATTGCACTACCAATAAAAAGTTGAGGGGGGCAACAGATGCTACCCCTGGTTAGTAGCTACATCCGTTACTAGACACACCCTCAAAACGAAACACACCATAAGTGATCCCTAGTCTTGTAACCTACATTTTTTAAGACAAATTCGGTTAATTAACCTCTATAAAGGCATGTTTGATTGACTCTTAATAGCATTAAGAGGCTAATTCTTAATGGCTCATAACCTTTTAATGGTTAAGAGGTACCTTAAATCTGAATGGTTAAAAGACTACCTCTTAATTGTTATCTCTTACCCATTCAGACTTAAGACTGTCTCTTAACCATTAAAAAGTTACAAACCATTAAAAGATAGCCGCTTAATGATCATTAAGAGGCTACCAAACAATCCCTAAGTAAATTTTGCCTACTCGTATCACGTACGCAATCTAATATAAATCCACGAGGAGCTATTACATCCACCACTTTAACCTTTACAAGTTCAACATCTGCTACTTTAACTTTCACATGATGACGGAATGTTCTTGAAAACAAACACTTTAATAACAAGTATGGCATCATTTTGTTTTTATTATATAAAAAGAAAAAATAAATTCACACACAATCATTAATTTTCTTTTATTATTATTTCTTTTATCAATGAGGTGGTGGTCCATTAACAAAGGTAAAGTCTTTAAACATTTAGATTTGAGAATGGAAGGTCTTGGATTTAAGTCTCATAAACAATAATAAGGATTAAAAGAAGTTTACTATTAAAAAAAATCAATATTCTTTATTTATTTAATGACACATATATTTCACCAATTTTCAAAAAGGAAAATTTTCAAAATAAGCGTTTATGAAAACGTTTTTCAGGTTTTAGGTGTCATTTGCAAGAAATTCTAAAAATATGTATTATAATCTAGTCGTGACGAGTAGTTTGTATAACCAATTAAAACTTGACACGTGTCTTTAAACAAACCATAACAAGCAGATTTACTAATCATTTACTCGTCACGACTAAATAAGTTTTATGCCTCGTAATCAACGCCCACGAGTAATTCATAAGTTCTTTAGTCGCGACGAGTAGATTGTAAGGTTAAACTAGTCGGGGCGAGTTAACTACTAATAAACTACTCGTGTAGGGAATATAAACCATGTAAATTAGTCGCCGCAACTAAAGGACGTATGAATTACTCGTGGGCGTTGATTACGAGGCATGAAACTTATTTAGTCGTGATGAGTAAACGATTAGCGAATCTGCTCGTTATGGTTAATTTAAGGGCACGTGGTAAGTATTAACTGGTTCTACAAACTACTCGTGTGTAATCATAAACTACTCATCACGACTTGTTTATAATACCTATTTTGGAAATTTCTTGCAAATGACACTTAAAACCTGAAAAACGTTTTCATTAACGTTTGTTTTGAGAATTTTCCCTTTTCAAAAACATACATCTCGTTATTACGCCAGAGATTTTTTACCTTTATAGTGACACAACAACCGTCAAATGTCATCCGGTAATATAGTTTTAAACGAAAAAAACAAACTAAATTTTACAGTCAACGTGAGTCCAACTAAAACAAGATAATATGGCTATAATAACGCAACGTGACTTCCCAAATAAAAGAGTGTGATGATATCTTTTTTAGGCACTATCATATGATTGGTACACAATAGAAAACAATCACGCCTTCACCACGCCCCAAAATCTAACAGCCAGGTGACACCATCAAATTGTCCTAATTTAATGCAACATTATTATTATTATTATTATAGCCACGCAATCCTTTTATTTCACGGCCTAAATTGCTCAACTCTTCAATTCGATTCCACCCTCAACTCCCTAAATTAAAGCTATCTTTGTATAAATCCATCAAAAAAGTAAATCAATTCACCAAATTAAAACCCTCAAAACCCCAATTCTTCACTCAATTAATGTCAACAGTCACCGATCTCAAAACCCCTCTTCTCCGGCAACCACCACCACCGCCGTCGTCAGATTCCGATGTACCAGAATTCATCTTAAATATCGATAATTGCTCGATTCCAACCAATACCCAGTTCGAATCTGACCAAAACCCATATGGGTTTCTCGGGTCGACCCGGTTTGACGTACCCGGGTCGACCACGGTTGACCCGTTTAGGAACCATACGCCTAAAATTGAAGGGGTTTACGAGTGGGTTAAAGTGGTTTTATGTGTGCCGTTAGCTTTGATTAGGTTGTTGCTATTTGGGTTGTGTTTATTAATTGGGTATGTGGCTACTAAGACTGCTTTACAAGGGTGGAAAGATAAGCAGAATCCGATGCCGAAATGGCGGTGTCGGGGTTATGTGGATCACCCGAATGTGTACTCGGGGCATATTGTTTTCATTTGGGTATGCTTAATTAATTTTTTTTGGTTACTTGTATGCATCAATTTCCGTTAGGGGTGTAAACGAGTCAAGCTACTCGAGATAGGCATGTTAAACGAGCCTAAACAAGCCTAATATTTATATAATTTTATAAAAGATAATATTATATAAACTAAGTAAATAATAGATATTATGTTACATATTTGATGTTTTGATTATTCTTTTATCGAAGAAGTCTTTTCAAATTTGTGAATTGTCATTGTAACGTTTTACGTAACATGTAATTTAATGTATTGTGATACGAATATGACTTATGAATTGTATGTTTTTTTTCACGTTACCCCATGTAACACACGGGTTTAAAGCTAGTTTATAATTAGAATATATACAAAAAAAATAAGTATTAATATAAGTAAAATAGTTAATAATAAATAAACGAGTCGAGCCAGAGCCGAGCTTGAGCTTGAAAAACTATTCACGAGCCGAGTTCGAGCCTAAACGTGCTTGGGCTCAACTATGTTCGTTTACACAACTAATTATAATAATTTTTATAGATATCATAATTATGTTATTTTCAGGTATCATTGGATTAATAGGAAGGGAAAACTGGCTCCTCGGGAGATTGCTCCGATTCTTGTGTCGAATCATGTGTCGTATATAGATCCGATATTCTATTTTTATGAATTATTTCCAACAATTGTTGCATCCGAGTCCCATGATTCCATGCCCTTTGTTGGTACTATTATTAGAGCTATGCAGGTTTGTGCATAATTGTGTGCTATATGTGGCTATGCTTTTATAAATATAGTAAATGTTAATGCATAGTTGTTATTATGTTTGTTAATATCTAGGTGATATATGTAAATCGGTTTTCGCATCAGTCTCGGAAGCATGCTGTAAATGAAATAAAGGTATAATGACTTAAATTATCTCTCCATTCACATGTTTGAGTTTTTATGAGACACATGGGGACTTTCTAAATATAGTGTGTGTTTGGGACATGTTTTGAAAGATATTATGTGATATTAAATGATCAAAAGAATTAGGTAGGCAGCCGTCTAAAAATGGCGGTAAAAACATGGTTGGGATGTGCTTAAGAAAAATAAAATCAGATAATGTTTTACAAATTCTGACTATTTAAGGTCAGTGATAAAAAACACCACTGAGTGTCCGACACACTATCCAGACACCACTTACGTGTCATATATGCCCGTATGACAGGGCGAAAAGTAGTCAAACCAGCTGTAAAAGTGGTCAAACTGGCCGAATGATATTCATACATGCTCTATGATAGAGAGAAAAATGGTTACATAGGTTGTATGTGGGCCAAACATATGGCCCGTGTGATGTTTTGATTCACAACGATATGGCTGATGTGACCATTGACAAAGTCATAGCCCTTATGGCCTTTTTCGCCCTATTATACGGCATGTATAATGTGCCATGTGATCTGGTGTACACTGAAGAAGGGGGGGGGGGGGGGATGGCCACGCCCTTTTAACAATTTAATTAAAAGAAGACCAAAAATGTCATTTTGTGAAATAGTAGAGACCGATTGTAAAATGGATTTATGACCAAATGAGGGTAAATAAGTCATTTTGGTTTACCCTTAAATATTTAGTTAAAACCTGAGAAGCAAAATCTGTTTATTTGTACATTAAAATCACTCCCAAAATGCAAATCCAAACGCCCTTTGAGAAAACTGGTTGTAAATGAAGTATTTTCCCGTGAAATACTTAGAAAAATAATTTATTTTGTATTCGATTTGTATAAGCAATTTGATACAGAAATGTGCTTTTAAGGATGTAAATACAGAGAAAGGCCTCAAGTGACAAATTTCCTCGACTACTTTTATTCCCCGAGGGAACTACAACCAACGGACGGTCGCTTATTTCTTTCCAACATGGCGCGTTTATTCCTGGTTATCCTATTCAGCCGATAGTAGTTCGTTATCCACATGTACATTTTGATCAATCATGGTAAGATCATCAATCGACCCGTGAATTTACTTCAACAATTTATGCAATTCTAAATGGGTGCTTTCACATGTTTTATAGGGGTCATATATCGTTGGGGAAACTCATGTTTAGAATGTTCACACAGTTTCACAATTTCATGGAGGTATATTTATGCTTTTATTATTAGATGTTTAATATTAATATGCGCATTGGTTTTTAGAAAATGTCGTAACGTTTTGTTGGAACTTATCAGATTGAATATCTCCCTATTGTTTCACCTTCGGAATTTGATAAAGAAAGTGCTGTTCGTTTCGCTGAGAAAGTGAGTTTATTATATGTTTTTTTATAATAACATTTGAATTAATATTTAATATGTTTGCTTAATTATTAATGTAGACGGGTAGAGCAATGGCTCGTGCTCTAAATGTTGTACAAACGTCACATTCGTTTGTTGATTACTTGATTCTTTCAAAGGCGGCTGATTCCGGACAGGTATAATACCTGCTTTTTGTCACGCGTGCAAAATTTTAGAACTTTTATAATTGATTTATTTTTTTTAAACTTATTTTTGCAGGAAAATCCATCGCTCTTTGTGGTTGAAATGGCGAAGATTCATCAAGTGAGTTTATATCTTTCATTCGTGTTTTGTAATATTTCATTGTTTCTTCTGTTTTATAAATTTTTATTTAATACTTTAATTAATATGAAATTATGTGTTTATTTTGGGGCCAGTTATACCATTTGAGCTCTTCGATGCATTAGACTTCTTGGACAGGTTTCTTGCCATGAATCCAGATTCAAGGTATGCTTTTAATTTTATTATAAAGGTTATTCTATTTATAGAATATACTATTTGTAAAAAACAATTTCTAGAATTACCGATTTGCCCCTCGTAACATCTTCATTCTGAATGTGACAAAATCTTCCGATCTTATTATTACTGGATGATACTTGTGTATTTAACAAATTATGTACATTTATATCTCTAATTTGCAAAATTCTACTTCTACATTCTTCTTTGTAACAATCTTTTTTCTAACTTCTATTGTATTCGCAGTGGAAGCGTTAAATTCCAAGATTTCTCAAGGGTTTTAAGATTAAAGCCTTGCGATCTTTCACAGAAGGTCAGTTACAAGTTAAAATTACGTAATTGCCCTTGTATTTCATATATGAATTATTAAATAGTTTTCTTATTTTATTTTTATAACAGATGTTTGAGTTCATTGACGTGGACAAGAACGGGAAAGTCACATTCAAAGAGGTAAGCGCGTGTGAGTCGAAGTGTATTTTCGTAATTTTACATCAAAATCCGCTGATCTTTTCGAATCTTGCAGTTCTTGGTAGGGTCCGCTCATATTCTCAACCAACCATTATTCCGGCGTGCTTGTGAAGCAGCCTTCTCTGAAAGTGACAGTGATCAAGATTATTACATTTCCATCCAAGAAGTAATCTTTTTCTCTAAACATATACAATATAATCCATTTTTTGAAATTTTTTCCCATTTTGACCCTTGACCAAACCTATAACTATTTTCTGGAATTTACCACAGCTTGGTGCTTCATTGATGCCAGCAATGGGGAGCTTGAGTAATGATGAGGTGAGTTATTAAACCAAATATTTTCAAATACCTAAACTACCCCTGAAAAGATAACGAGGTGACGACAATATTGTAGGTACACGGATTGTTTGATCTATTTGATGGAGATGGAGATGGTGATGGTCGGATCAGCAATGGCGATTTTGTAAATTGCTTACAAAGGAATCCGTTGCTCATAGCACTTTTTTCTTCACATTTCTTGCATAATGACTCGGACCCGAACGCATCAGCTGGTGTTTTAGAGGAAACAGTGTGATGTGTTTTATTTTATCCCCCTCATATATGTGCCATTGTGTAATTTTGTTGGTTTTGTGGGGTTGAATTTATGCTATTAGTTTTTACTCCTATACTATGGGTGTAATTTGTGTTTTAACTATGTGAACACTTTTATGTGAGTTTTTGTACATTATATCTTAAAACAATGGCATTTTATTAACCTTATGGGTAAAAAATTCAAACTTTACACTTATGAAAAAAGATTACACCTATTTCTCACCGAGTAAAGGTACCAAATTAGTACGGTTTAATTTTTCACTCGTTTTTGGTTTTGGTATATTTCGGTACAATATCGATGTCATCCTTAGTATTTACACTGCATTCTTGAGTTTTTTATTTAAGGGATT
>NW_027504131.1:0-23762 GCF_021521415.1 Bidens hawaiensis | reverse complement strand
TGAAGAGAAAGAAGCTCATTCGTTTGACATTGATCCTGCTCAAGTATACTTTCTCATCTCTTTGACTTTAGAACTTTGACCCGTCTTTTAATAATATCTGTTTAAACTGAAAAGTTGATTTAACAAACTTACTTGACAGGTGGAAAATGTAAAGCAACAATGCTTGCCAAGGGCTCTAAACTATCTGATGTTGGAAGAATATGATTTTCGGAATGATACCGTGAGTCTTCATTTGAGCTGACTGCGAACGTGGCTTTTTATTGACCTACTATTGGTTGAATATTATTTGCAGATCAATCCAGACCTTGAGATGGATTGAAACCTCAAGCACTACCGCGGCCTTATCAAGTAAAGAGTCTCAGCAAGATGTTTGGAAATGGTATTGCAATAATATCCTAACCTTTGAACCCGTTTGACCCGTTAACTCATTTGACCCGTTTGACCCATTTGCAGGCAGAGCAAGATCTGGCATCATTGTCTTACCCTGTGGTGCTGGAAAGTCATTAGTGGGAGTTTCTGCAGCCTGCAGAATAAAGAAAAGTTGTCTTTGTTTAGCAACAAATGCTGTTTCGGTTGACCAGTGGGCTTTTCAGTTCAAACTATGGTCAAACATACGAGACGAACATATTTGTCGGTTTACATCGAATAGCAAAGAAAGATTCCATGGAAACGCTGGAGTCGTCGTGACAACTTACAACATGATTGCTTTTAACGGGAAACGATCAGAAGAATCTGAAAAGATCATTGAGGAAATAGAAACCGGGAATGGGGTTTGCTACTCATGGACGAGGCATGATAATTATAATTTCTTGTGTGTTCTTTTTTACCTACACTGTGTGAAACCGGACCGTTAATTTGGGTGTGTGATCGGCTGTTCAGGTGCACGTGGTTCCTGCACAAATGTTTCGTGTAAGGCCCCGAACCCGGTGACCCCTCTTTAGCGTCGGATTTACTCATAAACACAGTTCTTCAAATCAGAGTTTATTAAAACTTTTCGCGGAATATAAACATCAATCATTTGTTACAAAACATTAAATCTTTTCTTTGATACCATAACACAAAACTTTATAATTAAAACATCTTTACTTCTTTCTTCAGATGCCAGCCGTTCAATCCATGCCGTGTGTCATCCTCATGCTCACTCTATAATCAGCTCACCTGCGTGCATACTAAAAGTCAGCTACGCTGAGTGAGTTCTAGTTAATCGAACGCCATACGATACATACACATACATACATATCCGTAGATACATATCCATACTTCACTAGTTACCCTTCTGTTCTACATTCATACATGCTATCATACATACATACATACATACATATCTACAATCACTAACCTCAGTCTACCGAGAGTACGTTCATAGTTCACCGTCTATACCTGTACTCAAGGTCGTGAACACGTACAAGGTTCGCAGTCCTTACCTGTGTTCACCATTTATGGTACGTACAAGGATCGCGGTCCTTCCCTATACCATAGTACATCCACAACACGTACAAGGTTCACAGTCCTTCCCTATGTTGCAACCTAATTCATAGCACGTACGAGGTTCGCAGTCCTCCCCTATGCTACAAATACAGCACGTATAAGGTTCACAGTCCTTTCCTATGCTGCAACCTAATTCATAGCACGTACGAGGTTCGCAGTCCTCCCCTATGCTACAAATACAGCACGTATAAGGTTCACAGTCCTTTCCTATGCTGCAACCTAATTCATAGCACGTACGAGGTTCGCAGTCCTCCCCTATGCTACAAATACAGCACGTATAAGGTTCACAGTCCTTTCCTATGCTGCAACCTAATTCATAGCACGTACGAGGTTCGCAGTCCTCCCCTATGCTACAAATACAGCACGTATAAGGTTCACAGTCCTTTCCTATGCTGCAACCTAATTCATAGCACGTACGAGGTTCGCAGTCCTCCCCTATGCTACAAATACAGCACGTATAAGGTTCGCAGTCCTTTCCTATGCTGACGCCTATCTACATTACGTATAAGGTTCGCAGTCCTTATCTACGTTTACGTATATCATCTACTTCACGTATAAGGCTCGCAGTCCTTAACTACGCCATCACCAGCCGAGTCTATGTCCGACAGAAACTAGAGGGATTTGCCATCCTAACTTACTATGTCGAACGTAGAACTCACATGCCATTCGTGTACCTGTATACACATACTTACATTATAACATAAGAACACTCTAGGCATTCTTTACCTCATTCATTTAACAACCATACCCCTTGTCGTTACGTGCAATATCCGAAGATCGTTCACGCCCCGACAAGTATTCATTTGAAATATTCATACATCTTCGATATATAATATTCGTACCTTATTTTTAACCTGACAGTACGCGCAATATCCGAAGATCGTTCGCGTACCGACAAACAATCATTCATATCTATCACACATATCACATATGACATACACTTATCTCTTAGGATAAATGTATTAACAACACATCGAGTATGCACACAGCCCCGAAAACATAACAAGGAATGGGGCTAGAAACTCACCTGAATTCTGCTTCTTTTTCTGATAGCTGTAAATCCCTTCTCTAACTGAGCTCGGCTGACTGTACAAGTTACACGTATCAATACTCGTCTGATCTAATCCGGTGGCCTAGTATTAGCTTACTTTAACTTATCGCTTTATAATTTATTTTCTAACCAAACTTGGCTTTAAGCGAAGTTAACCCTCGGGCGAACTTAGCTCTAGGCGAAGTTAACCTTAGGCGAACTTGGCTTCAGGCGAAGTTAAACCTTAGGCGAACTTGGCTTCAGGCGAAGTTAAACCTCGGGCGAACTTGGCTTCAGGCGAAGTTAAACCTCGGGCGAACTTGGCTTCAGGCGAAGTTAAACCTTAGGCGAACTTGGCTTCAGGCGAAGTTATCCTTAGGCGAAGTTACGCTTGAAGGCGAAGTTCATCAGGCGAACTTAATCTTGCAGGCGAAGTTATCGCGCTGCAGATCTGTTTGCCCATAACTCCTTCGTTTCTTAGCCAAATAACTCGATTTTGGTACCCACGGAATCGTATGATCGGCGCCTACAAATCCCAACCATCCAATCGGCCTAAAATCGACGTTTTAGGGGTCCGATTTGGGCAGTTTGGGTTTCGGGTCCGGTTAACCCATCCAATCCTAACCATTTTCAGTAATATTAGCTTTGTTGGATTTGTTCTTACCTTACCAACTCAGATCTATCAACAAAATCTCGGGTCTCGGCTTCGAATCTTGATCGGTTGGAATGTGTGTGTTTTGAGTGTGTGTATGGAATATGTGAGAAATGGTGGTTAAGGGTATTTATATTAGGGATCATGGGCTTAAGCCCATGGACTCTCCTTCCTTCGTTCGTAACCCAAGTCCATAACCCATATCCATTACCCAACACTAGCCCGACCCATACCAACTCCTACTCTATTTATATCCCGATAACCCGAGTAAACTTTCCCTCTATTATTAAGTAATATAATTAATATTATCTTGAAATTTCGGGATGTTACAAGTCTTCCCTCCTTAAAGAGGTTTCGTCCCCGAAACCTAACCTATTCCCTATAAAAGGAAAACTTCTTATATTTACACACTTTATTGAATCGCCTTCGCTTTCTGAGTTATCCTTCTTACTCCCGACTTTGCAGCCATCGAATGGTGGTCATGTGTTTTAGCTATTTAAGGTAGCTTGTCCATGAGACCCTCGATGTACCAAGACTCATCTCATCCTTCTAAGGGTTTCGATTAGTACTTTTAACACTATTGTCTAAAACAACATTTCATCATAACATAATAATCATTCATAACCAAACTCAATATATTACACGTCACTGATAAACATAAGTTTTAAACCTTAACACAAAACAAGTTCTTAAGCAAATGTAATTTAATAAAAACCATTGCATGAGCAATTATTCCTTCATCAGGTGTTCCTCTCCGCAGTTTCCCCAAGTCTTTATCCTTTCGCACCTCCCGCCCCTGATTCCTTGCAATCCCTAGCCATGTGGTCAGTTTTTCCGCATTTGAAGCACTTTGGACGATCAGGGCAGTCTCGAGAGTAATGCCCACCCTTTCCGCACCGATAGCACCTGTCTGTCCCAATCCTGCATTCCCCCGGGTGCACTCGCCCACACGTCTTACACGCATCCTTGTTCCCAACCTTGGCCTTCCTCTCATCAGTTGTTGTCACCATCTCGCCAGACCGCTTAGCAGAGGTAGCCCATTTCTTCTCCTTCTTTTCCCCCACCACCACATCGTCCTCAGCCAGGTCAGCATAAACCACCTCTGCAAGTTCAACAGCAGAGTCAAAAGTAGCAGGTTTATTTGCCCTGACCAACATGCGGACTTTTTGTGGCAATCCCCTCACATAACATTTGATTCTTTTGACCTCAGTGTCAACCATATCAGGCACCAACCTAGATAGTCGGTTGAATTCAGTAGTATACTCACGATGCGTCATCATACCGGCCTTTAAATTCAGGAACTTCATCTCCGTCCTTTCAACCTCGGCATCTGCGCAGAACTTTTTCATCACCAACTCCTTCAGATCGTCCCATCTCAACGCCTTGATCTCATCCCTAGTCTTTCTCTGCTCCACACCTTCCCACCAATACATAGCTTCTTCCTCAAATGACTGAGTAGCATAACCCACAGCTTGGTCGGGACGGCATTCGCTAATGCGGATAACCTTGTCCATAGTGGCTATCCATTGGAGAGTAGCGATTGCGTCTCCCAACCCAGTCAGCTTTGGCGGGTCGCATCCTTTGAAGAACTTATAGTTGCACCCACCTTGGCCTCTTCTCCTGTCATCGACTTTCACAGACTTATCCTCACTCGAGGCCCCTCTTTCTCCTTCCACATCCTTCCTACCATCACCACCCGCCCCTTCAGCAGTTCGTTCGCGGCTTCCAGCAGATCCTTCGGGATTCAGGTTCTTCACAGCAGCAACTACAGCTTGAACAATGGCTGCTTGAACTGCAGGGCTAAGTTGAACTTCTTCGTTGTTGTTCTGGTCTCCTCCAGCTGCGCTTCCTTCATCTTCGGTGTGGGAAGCTTCTTCTACCGAGGGTTGCCGGACAAGACGAGGCCTGCCACGACGTCCAGCGCGACCCCCAGTTCCAACAAATTCTCCAACTCCAGCCATTAGTATTCTAAAAGGGAAAACACAAACATCATCACTCAAGGAACTATTTAGTACAAGGATAGCAAGGCTAACAGGTAATAACAGTGGCCAGCTGTGACTAGCTGATCACGTTGCTTTCCGTGTCCTATACACTTCCCTTTATGAGTCTATTTGTGCTGGTTCTACTTAAGCAGTTAGTCAAATCAAACAATCAATTATTCCTATCCCTATCGTCCACATATCTTTTCTTTCTCATTAACATATATCATTTATTCATACACTTTACCTTTACTGATCTTGCTTGAGCGACACATGGCATTCTTGAACTGGCATCTTCTTTCCTTTCTTACTTAAATCCCATTTTCTGTTCGAGTCTAAGCATGTAGGATGCTTAAATCTCTCGAACTTATGCTCTGATACCAACTTGTAAGGCCCCGAACCCGGTGACCCTACTTTAGCGTCGGATTTACTCATAAACACAGTTCTTCAAATCAGAGTTTATTAAAACTTTTCGCGGAATATAAAACATCAATCATTTGTTACAAAACATTAAATCTTTTCTTTGATACCATAACACAAAACTTTATAATTAAAACATCTTTACTTCTTTCTTCAGATGCCAGCCGTTCAATCCATGCCGTGTGTCATCCTCATGCTCACTCTATAATCAGCTCACCTGCGTGCATACTAAAAGTCAGCTACGCTGAGTGAGTTCTAGTTAATCGAACGCCATACGATACATACACATACATACATATCCGTAGATACATATCCATACTTCACTAGTTACCCTTCTGTTCTACATTCATACATGCTATCATACATACATACATACATACATACATATCTACAATCACTAACCTCAGTCTACCGAGAGTACGTTCATAGTTCACCGTCTATACCTGTACTCAAGGTCGTGAACACGTACAAAGTTCGCAGTCCTTACCTATGTTCACCATTTATGGTACGTACAAGGATCGCGGTCCTTCCCTATACCATAGTACATCCACAACACGTACAAGGTTCACAGTCCTTCCCTATGTTGCAACCTAATTCATAGCACGTACGAGGTTCGCAGTCCTCCCCTATGCTACAAATACAGCACGTATAAGGTTCACAGTCCTTTCCTATGCTGCAACCTAATTCATAGCACGTACGAGGTTCGCAGTCCTCCCCTATGCTACAAATACAGCACGTATAAGGTTCACAGTCCTTTCCTATGCTGCAACCTAATTCATAGCACGTACGAGGTTCGCAGTCCTCCCCTATGCTACAAATACAGCACGTATAAGGTTCACAGTCCTTTCCTATGCTGCAACCTAATTCATAGCACGTACGAGGTTCGCAGTCCTCCCCTATGCTACAAATACAGCACGTATAAGGTTCACAGTCCTTTCCTATGCTGCAACCTAATTCATAGCACGTACGAGGTTCGCAGTCATCCCCTATGCTACAAATACAGCACGTATAAGGTTCGCAGTCCTTTCCTATGCTGACGCCTATCTACATTACGTATAAGGTTCGCAGTCCTTATCTACGTTTACATATATCATCTACTTCACGTATAAGGCTCGCAGTCCTTAACTACGCCATCACCAGCCGAGTCTATGTCCGACAGAAACTAGAGGGATTTGCCATCCTAACTTACTATGTCGAACGTAGAACTCACATGCCATTCGTGTACCTGTATACACATACTTACATTATAACATAAGAACACTCTAGGCATTCTTTACCTCATTCATTTAACAACCATACCCCTTGTCGTTACGTGCAATATCCGAAGATCGTTCACGCCCCGACAAGTATTCATTTGAAATATTCATACATCTTCGATATATAATATTCGTACCTTATTTTTAACCTGACAGTACGCGCAATATCCGAAGATCATTCGCGTACCGACAAACAATCATTCATATCTATCACACATATCACATATGACATACACTTATCTCTTAGGATAAATGTATTAACAACACATCGAGTATGCACACAGCCCCGAAAACATAACAAGGAATGGGTCTAGAAACTCACCTGAATTCTGCTTCTTTTTCTGATAGCTGTAAATCCCTTCTCTAACTGAGCTCGGCTGACTGTACAAGTTACACGTATCAATACTCGTCTGATCTAATCCGGTGGCCTAGTATTAGCTTACTTTAACTTATCGCTTTATAATTTATTTTCTAACCAAACTTGGCTTTAAGCGAAGTTAACCCTCGGGCGAACTTAGCTCTAGGCGAAGTTAACCTTAGGCGAACTTGGCTTCAGGCGAAGTTAAACCTTAGGCGAACTTGGCTTCAGGCGAAGTTAAACCTCGGGCGAACTTGGCTTCAGGCGAAGTTAAACCTCGGGCGAACTTGGCTTCAGGCGAAGTTAAACCTTAGGCGAACTTGGCTTCAGGCGAAGTTATCCTTAGGCGAAGTTACGCTTGAAGGCGAAGTTCATCAGGCGAACTTAATCTTGCAGGCGAAGTTATCGCGCTGCAGATCTGTTTGCCCATAACTCCTTCGTTTCTTAGCCAAATAACTCGATTTTGGTACCCACGGAATCGTATGATCGGCGCCTACAAATCCCAACCATCCAATCGGCCTAAAATCGACGTTTTAGGGGTCCGATTTGGGCAGTTTGGGTTTCGGGTCCGGTTAACCCATCCAATCCTAACCATTTTCAGTAATATTAGCTTTGTTGGATTTGTTCTTACCTTACCAACTCAGATCTATCAACAAAATCTCGGGTCTCGGCTTCGAATCTTGATCGGTTGGAATGTGTGTGTTTTGAGTGTGTGTATGGAATATGTGAGAAATGGTGGTTAAGGGTATTTATATTAGGGATCATGGGCTTAAGCCCATGGACTCTCCTTCCTTCGTTCGTAACCCAAGTCCATAACCCATATCCATTACCCAACACTAGCCCGACCCATACCAACTCCTACTCTATTTATATCCCGATAACCCGAGTAAACTTTCCCTCTATTATTAAGTAATATAATTAATATTATCTTGAAATTTCGGGATGTTACAAGTCTTCCCTCCTTAAAGAGGTTTCGTCCCCGAAACCTAACCTATTCCCTATAAAAGGAAAACTTCTTATATTTACACACTTTATTGAATCGCCTTCGCTTTCTGAGTTATCCTTCTTACTCCCGACTTTGCAGCCATCGAATGGTGGTCATGTGTTTTAGCTATTTAAGGTAGCTTGTCCATGAGACCCTCGATGTACCAAGACTCATCTCATCCTTCTAAGGGTTTCGATTAGTACTTTTAACACTATTGTCTAAAACAACATTTCATCATAACATAATAATCATTCATAACCAAACTCAATATATTACACGTCACTGATAAACATAAGTTTTAAACCTTAACACAAAACAAGTTCTTAAGCAAATGTAATTTAATAAAACCATTGCATGAGCAATTATTCCTTCATCAGGTGTTCCTCTCCGCAGTTTCCCCAAGTCTTTATCCTTTCGCACCTCCCGCCCCTGATTCCTTGCAATCCCTAGCCATGTGGTCAGTTTTTCCGCATTTGAAGCACTTTGGACGATCAGGGCAGTCTCGAGAGTAATGCCCACCCTTTCCGCACCGATAGCACCTGTCTGTCCCAATCCTGCATTCCCCCGGGTGCACTCGCCCACACGTCTTACACGCATCCTTGTTCCCAACCTTGGCCTTCCTCTCATCAGTTGTTGTCACCATCTCGCCAGACCGCTTAGCAGAGGTAGCCCATTTCTTCTCCTTCTTTTCCCCCACCACCACATCGTCCTCAGCCAGGTCAGCATAAACCACCTCTGCAAGTTCAACAGCAGAGTCAAAAGTAGCAGGTTTATTTGCCCTGACCAACATGCGGACTTTTTGTGGCAATCCCCTCACATAACATTTGATTCTTTTGACCTCAGTGTCAACCATATCAGGCACCAACCTAGATAGTCGGTTGAATTCAGTAGTATACTCACGATGCGTCATCATACCGGCCTTTAAATTCAGGAACTTCATCTCCGTCCTTTCAACCTCGGCATCTGCGCAGAACTTTTTCATCACCAACTCCTTCAGATCGTCCCATCTCAACGCCTTGATCTCATCCCTAGTCTTTCTCTGCTCCACACCTTCCCACCAATACATAGCTTCTTCCTCAAATGACTGAGTAGCATAACCCACAGCTTGGTCGGGACGGCATTCGCTAATGCGGATAACCTTGTCCATAGTGGCTATCCATTGGAGAGTAGCGATTGCGTCTCCCAACCCAGTCAGCTTTGGCGGGTCGCATCCTTTGAAGAACTTATAGTTGCACCCACCTTGGCCTCTTCTCCTGTCATCGACTTTCACAGACTTATCCTCACTCGAGGCCCCTCTTTCTCCTTCCACATCCTTCCTACCATCACCACCCGCCCCTTCAGCAGTTCGTTCGCGGCTTCCAGCAGATCCTTCGGGATTCAGGTTCTTCACAGCAGCAACTACAGCTTGAACAATGGCTGCTTGAACTGCAGGGCTAAGTTGAACTTCTTCGTTGTTGTTCTGGTCTCCTCCAGCTGCGCTTCCTTCATCTTCGGTGTGGGAAGCTTCTTCTACCGAGGGTTGCCGGACAAGACGAGGCCTGCCACGACGTCCAGCGCGACCCCCAGTTCCAACAAATTCTCCAACTCCAGCCATTAGTATTCTAAAAGGGAAAACACAAACATCATCACTCAAGGAACTATTTAGTACAAGGATAGCAAGGCTAACAGGTAATAACAGTGGCCAGCTGTGACTAGCTGATCACGTTGCTTTCCGTGTCCTATACACTTCCCTTTATGAGTCTATTTGTGCTGGTTCTACTTAAGCAGTTAGTCAAATCAAACAATCAATTATTCCTATCCCTATCGTCCACATATCTTTTCTTTCTCATTAACATATATCATTTATTCATACACTTTACCTTTACTGATCTTGCTTGAGCGACACATGGCATTCTTGAACTGGCATCTTCTTTCCTTTCTTACTTAAATCCCATTTTCTGTTCGAGTCTAAGCATGTAGGATGCTTAAATCTCTCGAACTTATGCTCTGATACCAACTTGTAAGGCCCCGAACCCGGTGACCCTACTTTAGCGTCGGATTTACTCATAAACACAGTTCTTCAAATCAGAGTTTATTAAAACTTTTCGCGGAATATAAAACATCAATCATTTGTTACAAAACATTAAATCTTTTCTTTGATACCATAACACAAAACTTTATAATTAAAACATCTTTACTTCTTTCTTCAGATGCCAGCCGTTCAATCCATGCCGTGTGTCATCCTCATGCTCACTCTATAATCAGCTCACCTGCGTGCATACTAAAAGTCAGCTACGCTGAGTGAGTTCTAGTTAATCGAACGCCATACGATACATACACATACATGCATATCCGTAGATACATATCCATACTTCACTAGTTACCCTTCTGTTCTACATTCATACATGCTATCATACATACATACATACATACATACATATCTACAATCACTAACCTCAGTCTACCGAGAGTACGTTCATAGTTCACCGTCTATACCTGTACTCAAGGTCGTGAACACGTACAAAGTTCGCAGTCCTTACCTATGTTCACCATTTATGGTACGTACAAGGATCGCGGTCCTTCCCTATACCATAGTACATCCACAACACGTACAAGGTTCACAGTCCTTCCCTATGTTGCAACCTAATTCATAGCACGTACGAGGTTCGCAGTCCTCCCCTATGCTACAAATACAGCACGTATAAGGTTCACAGTCCTTTCCTATGCTGCAACCTAATTCATAGCACGTACGAGGTTCGCAGTCCTCCCCTATGCTACAAATACAGCACGTATAAGGTTCACAGTCCTTTCCTATGCTGCAACCTAATTCATAGCACGTACGAGGTTCGCAGTCCTTCCCTATGCTACAAATACAGCACGTATAAGGTTCACAGTCCTTTCCTATGCTGCAACCTAATTCATAGCACGTACGAGGTTCGCAGTCCTCCCCTATGCTACAAATACAGCACGTATAAGGTTCACAGTCCTTTCCTATGCTGCAACCTAATTCATAGCACGTACGAGGTTCGCAGTCATCCCCTATGCTACAAATACAGCACGTATAAGGTTCGCAGTCCTTTCCTATGCTGACGCCTATCTACATTACGTATAAGGTTCGCAGTCCTTATCTACGTTTACATATATCATCTACTTCACGTATAAGGCTCGCAGTCCTTAACTACGCCATCACCAGCCGAGTCTATGTCCGACAGAAACTAGAGGGATTTGCCATCCTAACTTACTATGTCGAACGTAGAACTCACATGCCATTCGTGTACCTGTATACACATACTTACATTATAACATAAGAACACTCTAGGCATTCTTTACCTCATTCATTTAACAACCATACCCCTTGTCGTTACGTGCAATATCCGAAGATCGTTCACAGCCCCGACAAGTATTCATTTGAAATATTCATACATCTTCGATATATAATATTCGTACCTTATTTTTAACCTGACAGTACGCGCAATATCCGAAGATCATTCGCGTACCGACAAACAATCATTCATATCTATCACACATATCACATATGACATACACTTATCTCTTAGGATAAATGTATTAACAACACATCGAGTATGCACACAGCCCCGAAAACATAACAAGGAATGGGTCTAGAAACTCACCTGAATTCTGCTTCTTTTTCTGATAGCTGTAAATCCCTTCTCTAACTGAGCTCGGCTGACTGTACAAGTTACACGTATCAATACTCGTCTGATCTAATCCGGTGGCCTAGTATTAGCTTACTTTAACTTATCGCTTTATAATTTATTTTCTAACCAAACTTGGCTTTAAGCGAAGTTAACCCTCGGGCGAACTTAGCTCTAGGCGAAGTTAACCTTAGGCGAACTTGGCTTCAGGCGAAGTTAAACCTTAGGCGAACTTGGCTTCAGGCGAAGTTAAACCTCGGGCGAACTTGGCTTCAGGCGAAGTTAAACCTCGGGCGAACTTGGCTTCAGGCGAAGTTAAACCTTAGGCGAACTTGGCTTCAGGCGAAGTTATCCTTAGGCGAAGTTACGCTTGAAGGCGAAGTTCATCAGGCGAACTTAATCTTGCAGGCGAAGTTATCGCGCTGCAGATCTGTTTGCCCATAACTCCTTCGTTTCTTAGCCAAATAACTCGATTTTGGTACCCACGGAATCGTATGATCGGCGCCTACAAATCCCAACCATCCAATCGGCCTAAAATCGACGTTTTAGGGGTCCGATTTGGGCAGTTTGGGTTTCGGGTCCGGTTAACCCATCCAATCCTAACCATTTTCAGTAATATTAGCTTTGTTGGATTTGTTCTTACCTTACCAACTCAGATCTATCAACAAAATCTCGGGTCTCGGCTTCGAATCTTGATCGGTTGGAATGTGTGTGTTTTGAGTGTGTGTATGGAATATGTGAGAAATGGTGGTTAAGGGTATTTATATTAGGGATCATGGGCTTAAGCCCATGGACTCTCCTTCCTTCGTTCGTAACCCAAGTCCATAACCCATATCCATTACCCAACACTAGCCCGACCCATACCAACTCCTACTCTATTTATATCCCGATAACCCGAGTAAACTTTCCCTCTATTATTAAGTAATATAATTAATATTATCTTGAAATTTCGGGATGTTACATTTCGTAAAGTCATTAGCATCACTAAATCTCATTGCAAGCTTGGACTTACTGGTATATTTTTAACGGTTTAATATGCTGTATTATTTTTGTTTAATGTTGAAATTATTAATCTTTTTAATCTTTCAGCTACACTTGTTAGAGAGGATGAAAAAATTTCAGATTTGAATTTTTTAATCGGTCCAAAGTTGTATGAAGCAAATTGGTTGGATTTGGTCAAAGGCGGATTCATTGCAAATGTACAATGTGCTGAAGTGTGGTGTCCAATGACCAAAGAGTTTTTTGCTGAATATTTAAAGAAAGAAAATTCTAAGAAGAAACAGGTATTATGTTTTAGAAAGTTTATTATTGTTAACTTGTTATTAAACTTATATTTAACAAATGTTTATGTGTTGCCTTGACTGCAGGCACTATATGCGATGAATCCTAATAAGTTTAGAGCTTGCGAGTTTCTTATTCGGTTTCATGAGCAGCAACGTGGCGATAAGATAATTGTATTTGCTGATAATCTTTTTGCACTCACTGAATATGCGATGAAACTTCGCAAGCCGATGATTTATGGTGCCACAAGGTTATTTCCAGCTTTTAGAAAAAAAGATCATAATAATAGTTTATTCGTCTTGCGCGTGTTTAAGTATTGTATTTTGTTTGCAGCCATGTTGAAAGAACAAAGATATTAGAGTCTTTCAAAACCAGCAAGACACTCAATACTGTGTTCCTCTCAAAGGTAAAACTTTTAAAAAGCCATTTTGGTAAAGAAACGCGTTGTATTGTAATATTATTTGCGTGTGTTATTAAATGTGGTAGGTTGGTGATAATTCGATCGATATACCTGAAGCAAATGTGATTATTCAAATTTCATCACATGCTGGTTCGAGGCGTCAGGAAGCCCAACGTCTTGGACGTATTCTCAGGGCAAAGGTACTTTTTAAGTTATTATCGCGCCTATTAATTTACATGGTTTTCATATTTTGTGAAAAAAAACTAATAATCAGTGTCCTTTCTGTTCTGTTGTTTGAGTATAGGGTCGTCTACAGGATAGAATGTCGGGAGGAAAAGAGGAATACAACGCCTTTTTCTACTCTCTAGTATCTACAGATACACAGGTAATATTATATTATTAGTATTATCATTAAGTGTTAACTACTATATGTATATGCTAATTAATTAACCTTGATAATGCAGGAAATGTATTACTCAACTAAGAGGCAGCAATTTCTAGTTGATCAAGGTTATAGCTTTAAGGTAATAATATTTCATAGTTTCCATTATGAATAGACTCATTAAATATCAATAGATATAAGGAGTTGATTGTTTTTTGTGATTAACAGGTGATTACAGGCTTGCCTCCACCGGATGCAGGGTCAGAGTTGAGCTATCATCGTCTAGAAGATCAACTCTCTCTCCTCGGGAAGGTTTTGTGTCTTTCTCTCTTATGATAACGTTTGCGTGCAGGTTAACGCGGGTGCTGACTGATTGGTTTTATGACAGGTGTTAAGTGCTGGAGATGATGCATTAGGTTTGGAAATACTGGAAGACGATGCGGATGAAATAGCACTTCAAAAGGGTCAAGCAAGTCGCCGCATAGGGTCCATGAGTGCCATGTCAGGAGCTAAAGGGGTCGTTTATCACGAGTTTGGGACCGGTCAAAAAGGAGGCGGTGCAAAGAGCAAGCCTAAGAATCCAGCAAAACGACATCAACTGTTCAAGCAACGTTATGTACGAACATAGTACAGTTGGATATGTCCCGTGAAAATATTATACAAAGCTTCTCACCAAGTTTCCAGCATATAAATCCACAAATTAATCAGCATACAAATTAATTCTAATAACATCAATTCCATATTGAGAAACAATCAGCATAAGAATAGGTTTAAATATGACAACTCAGTCCACCAACGATCCTTAGTTACTCGCGTTTTGTGTTATAGTGACATTGGATGAATCCTTCTTATCGTCTCTCCAAACCGCCCACACTTCATCAGTCCTAAACCTCTGAGTGAAAGTCGATTCTTCAAACGGAGTCGTATTTCCATGAGCATATTCAAGGAGACCCGTATACGCAATCATTGCCCCGTTATCAATACAGTACCTATCATCAGTGGCAAACAGTTTCCCGCCCCTTTCACCACACATAACTTTCATCATCTCTTGCAGCCGCACATTGCACCCGACCCCACCAACAATCAACACATCTTTCTTGTCACAGTGAGCCATCGCTCGTTCTGTAATCTCAACAAGCATGGCAAATAACGTTTCCTAAAACCAAAAAAGTTAAATTAAGTCGTTAACGTTTTAATATTATAGTTTGTGTAACCATGTATATTATTCGTTTACCTGCAACGAGTAGCATAAATCCGCAGGGGTACACTCGTCATTTTTAAGCTTTTGTTCAGCCTCCGCTTCAATATAGCTTAATATACCACTAAAAGAAACATCCATTCCTTTTACGACATAAGGAAGATCTATAAACTTTTCTCCTTTTTTAGCAAGCTGAATAAATTAAAATTTATCTTCAATACATAAATCTAAACAAGAGTATTGAAAACACAAATTCATACCTGCTCGATGTTGTACCCTGGACTAGGATCATTTGACAACATTAAAACCCTAGCAAATCGGTCCAAGCAATTACCAATTGCTATATCAATCGTCTCACCGAAAATACGGTATCTGCCCTCGCTGTATGCAATTACCTAATCATAAAAAACAAAAAAAATCAATAATCAATAATGATAATAAGTTAATAATAATAACAATACTGGTGAAGTTACCTGCGTGTTTCCACCACTAACGTAAAGAACAACAGGATCATCAGCACCAGTGACAACACGTCCCATTTCAATATGAGCAACGCAGTGATTCACACCCACAATGGGAATCTTCCATAACTGCGAAAGAACGCGTACAACAATGGCAGCAACCTGCAACGGCGCACCCATTCCAGGACCTTTGGTGTAACAAAGACAGTTAACATCTTTCAACGTGATTTGAGCGGTTTCAAGAGCTTCTTTGACTAACGGAAGAACGTGTTCGAGATGGTGATGCGCAGTTTCACGAGGGAGAAATCCTTGACCAGGAGGAGTGATGTAGGTGTGACGCGGGTTTGATAATATCATACCGTCTAGAGTCACGACACCAACACCGATCTTGTTGGCTGATCCTTCAAACCCTAATGCTATCATTCTCTTCATCTCTAAAATAAAAAAATAATAATAAATAAATAAAAACTGGGTCAAATTCTATCAAAATAAGCATAAAAATCAAGTCTTGTACATATATGAGTTAATATTCAACAGAAAAACATGTGTTTCTCTAGGGGTGAGCACGGTTCGGTTATTAGGCAAAACCAAAACCGAAGTCATCGGTTTTTTTGAATAAACAAACAGTTCGGTTTTCGGATTTTCAATTTCGGTCCAGTTATAGTCTGTTATTTTTTTCAATTCTATGCGGACATTGCAAAAAAAATTTAAAAATAAAAATGATTAATTTAAGCTTGTAAAAGCGTATTAGAGTACACCTGTATATTGAATTAAAAAAAACATAGGCTCGTGTTACGTTGAGTCATACAAATACAAAGTTGCTAGAAGTAGAGATTGAAGTTCAACAAAGTTTTTAATCAAAAAACACCAAAAGTTTAGTCCCAATCCTTACTTCAAAGTTTAGTCCCGGTCTTCATCATTTTCATAATCTTTATCACCATAAACCGGTTAGGTTCGGTTTTTTTCGGGTTTTTAAAAATGAAAAAACGAACCAAAACCAAAAATTCAGTTTTCTAAAAAAACAAAAAATTAACCGTCGGTTATGCTTCGGTTCGGTTAGTTTGGTTTCGGTTTTCTCCTCACCCCTAATTTTCTCACTGTGGCATTTTATCAAACAGTTGGTGTGCACCTTAAGTTTAATCTACAGTTCATTATAAAAAGGTTTTTAATTTCAACCAATTGTGATGTGGGTAATTAAGGTTTAACTTTAACTTCAAGTAATATGATTTTACTTGTGAAAAAACAGTGTAAAAGCCCTAGGGTTTGGATACAAGTAGCATATGAACTTATGAAGTAAACAAGCAATTAGTGACATAATATTATGAATAATTGAATAATATGAGGTTGGAATATGTAACGTAAGAAGTGAAAGAAGATACCTGAACAGTTTCCGGCGAAGAACAGCTCGCCGGCGGGATGACTGGCGGTGGGATTAGTAGCAGTTGAAAGAAAGAGAGATAATAATATGTGATAAGAGGCTCGCCAGTCAGCCCTGGAATCCTATTTTTCTTTTTTAAAGTATTTTGGTTGGGCTGACTAAATATTTAGAGTTAAAAGATTATTATATAAAATTGGTTGGGACAACTGCTTTAGGCTAAAAAATTTGTCAAAGACGAGACACTAAACTGGTTAGGATGAGTTTTTTCATTAAAATTTTTTTTATTATATTTTTAGATTTTAGTTTTACTTATAATTAGTTTTTCGTTTATAAGTTTCAAAATATAAAGTTTTACAAAATTCTAAATACACCGTTGAGACGTGCTTAGTTTTAAATAAATTTATATAACACTGGTTCTAACAAGTAACAACACTTGTACTACCCACCATAAAAAAAATATCACGGGTGAATCTATTTTGATATTTATTCTTCCTAGACGATAAATTTAATTTCAAAATATTACACTTTAACCAGAACTTATTTCCGATTAAAATATGGCTTAGCACCCGCCACCTTTGTTAAATACTGATCCAATCTTATTCTGACCTGAACCCCGTACAAAATTTTATTAACAATGTACACGCCATACCAAAAAAATATCAAAAAGCCTTGTATAGAAACTTATAATTGTAAAAGGACTACTTCGCAATATGAGAATAATACGAGGGGCATCTTTGCAAATTCCAAATTTCCAAATTCATGCATTCATTTCATTCTCATAATTTCCGATTTATTACCACTTTCAAAACCAATCGTAACAACTGAAATCAGGAGCTAATAACACCTTTCCAAATCTATAGATCAACTGCAACATTATTCGGTTCACAAATCGAACGATTCGATACGATACGATTTGGTTTCTGATCGTATTGGATAATTTGTACGTGTACGTAACATAACAACTCGATACAATGAGTAAGGCCGCTCAGGATCAAGTGGACAAAATGAAGTACCGGCAGAGCTACCGGAACGTATGGCACACCGATCTCATGAGCACCATGGCTGCCGATACTCCTTGTAATTAATATCCAATATATTTTGTTTCATTTTGATTGAATCCGTTCTAATTTTTCGTATTGTACGTGTTTGTTGTTGTAGATTGCTGCTTCGCGTTCTTCTGGTAATTAATCGCCTTCATGATATTCGATTTATTTGATTTAGATTGAAAGAAAATGAAATTAACCTAACACGGTTCTAACGAAAGCTAACTGAATTTTGAACTAATAGTGTTACTCCCTATACTATGTTAGTATGTAAAATACACACTATGAAACCGTGAAACTTGTCATCGGTTTGGTTTCACGGTTGATTTATTTTATCTTTTTATTTTTCACTTTGTAGCGTATGATGTATATATATATGTGTGTGGGCCATAAGGTGGACAAAAGTGAAATTGAACTAATTTTGACGTTATTTTACTAGTTTCGTGAAACTAGCGTTCAAAGTGGCGGAAGGTTAATCACAGTGGCGAAGCTTGGACACGAATGTCCGGGGGGGGGGGGGGGGGGGTGGTTTGTACTCAAAATGTATTTAAAAATTTATAAACGTGTGGGTGGGGGGGGGGCTCAAATTTTTGGTCGGAAACGGGTAAATTTACACTACGTATAAAAATTTTCGGATGAAAAACACCTAAATTCACACTGCTACGCGAAAAACAAGGGGGTCGGGGCCACCCCTGGCCCTCAATAGCCTTCGCCACTGGTTAATCAGCCATCATGTGGTGACGCTGATGGCCGGAAGACAAGGGTACATGTACCAATCAGCGGGGGTTCCGATGGTTGAGTGTTATGTGTAATGTGTCTTATGTCAAAGGCTTGATGCAAAACTACTATTGAGCCAGGGGGTCTCACTGGAAGCTGCCTTGGTATTTCTACGGGACAGTGGTAAGGTTGTCTACGTTTTATCCTCCTCAGACCCTACCATAGCTTTGCTATTGGTGAGATTTACTGAGTACGATTTTCACTTGGTTGGATTAGGAATTTTCAAAGCGTACCGAATGGTTTGGTTACAGTTCATACTCGAAACTGGTCGGAAAAAACTTGATAACTGTCTGTAAGATGATTTTTTTTCCTAACTATTTTAAAACTATACAACATTGCAATACAACACATGTAGGTTTTAATACTTGATTTCTTTTGTATTTGTGATGACAATTCTTAACTAGACTTTTCCTTAGCCAACTAATTTCCTAAACATCAATTATACAGTGGACCATGCGCATCGTACATGCTTCGTAAGCGAGCCCTCTATGGTGACATGTCAAGGTAAATCACTAATTTTTAATCATCATTCAAACATCAGTAACTATGAAGATTATTCATATCAAACATTATTAAAAATCTTCTGATATAGGTATACATGCTGCGGTGGATATATGCCCTGCAGCGGAAAGTGTGGAGAGCGAAAATGCCCTACATTTTGCCTTTGCACAGAGGTACAAAAAACAATATGTAAACTTACACTCATTTTATCACAATTGTTTTAATTTCATGTTTACTATGTAATTTTTAGGTGTTCTTCTGCTTTGGAAACTCAGTAGCATCCACACGATTCATGCTGCAAGACGAGTTTAACATACAAACAACAAAATGCGATAACTGCATCATTGTAATCGATCTCTTGTGAAGCTTTCTTTTCTTTAGTCCTTTTCATTTTTAGTTGACCAATATCTTGACCATTTTGATAATTATATTGCATTCAGGGCTTCATGGTTTGCCTTCAACAAGTCGCGTGCATATTCTCCATTATCGCGTGCATTGTTGGAAGTGAAGAGCTCAATGAAGCATCCCAGTTGCTGAATTGCTTGGCCGATCTGGTTTTTTGCTCGTAAGCGGATTTTAACTTTTATATATCTAGTTAAAACAAATCAGGCGTGGGATTTGATACAAATGAAATTAACCTACTAAACTTATAAATAACCAGAGTGGTTATTATTACTCTATAGTTTTAAACTAGCTAGTAATTCGATTCAAAAAATAAGTAGAGTAGTTATAATTACTCTAGTTAGAAAAACTATAGAGTAATAATAGTTCAGGAATATTACTCCAGTTATTTGTATGTTTTTCTCGTTAAAATTGTTATAAGTTATACAGAATATACTGAATGTTGTCACTCTTGTGATTTGCTTTTGTAGGGTCTGCAGTTGCATGCAGGTATGCTAATATGTTGTTTTCTATTGGATTTTCATTATTATTATTTTAAATAAGTGTATGAACTTATTATATACATTTGGTAATAATAATTTAATAATTTGCTATTGGTGAGATTTACTGAGTACGATGATGATGATGGTAATAATAATTTTGTAGACACAACACAAAGTTGAAATGGACAAACGAGATGGGAAATTTCAAATCCGTCCAATGGATGTGCCACCTGTCCAAGAAATGTCAAGGGTTGACCAGTCATATCATGGCGGACCGCCACATATGCAATATGGTCAACCACATTATGGTCAAGGGTACCCGCCTGCCGGCTATCCTCAACTACCTCAAGGATACCCGCAAATGTATCCTCCAGCAGGGTACCCGTCTGGCGCCTATCCGCCACAACATCAAGGGTACCCTCCTGTGGTTTATCCTCCACCACAGCAAGGGTACCCTTCTCCGGCATATCAATCTCAACCTCCTCCTCCTCCGCCTCATGATGGTCAAGGCCACCCGCCACCACCGCCAAATCAACAAAAGTAAATTGTTACAATGTTGTTATTCCGCAAGAAAAAATGGTCAAATTTTCTAGATTATTTTTGCTTATACTGAATTTCTTAACATGTTAGTCAAATTCAACGTTGTTCGCTTAGTATGAGAGATATTGGTTAGTACCATTAACGTGTTTTGGGTGTTTGTGGTTGTAGATGAGAGAAAAATTGCACCGTCTGTTGTGTATGGGTGAGAGATATCTAACGATGAGCAACGTTATGGGGAATTTCCGTCCACGGTGACCAAAAATAAAGTTTTAAGAGTTCTTGATGAATAAAACAATCAATATTGATTGTTACAAGAGATTAGATGTTATACATTGGTTGCAAGTTCTTCATATTTGATACTTGTTACTATTCTTAATAATATATCCTAGTTATTACAGTGATATATTTGTCAATAAGATGACAAACATAAGAAATGATAAAATTATTTAAGAAATAATAATTAATTAAGGTCTTAAATATTAGTGGTACCCATATGAGTTTAAAGAGAGGTATGTGTAAGAGAGAAAGTGTATGAAAAAAGGTTGTCTAGATAGCCAATGCCATAATCGTGTTTTTTTTAGAAAACAAATAGTTCTCGTAACCGAATCGATACATTTAATGAAAAAAATATAGCTAAGCCTTTACAAAGTTTATAACACATGATTAATTCGTGTAATCAATTCGAATGTAATAATTGTTATATGTATGACTATATGAGTTACCGGGTAATCATGTAAAAGAAAAACGCAAATAACAGTCACGGGCTTTTAGTAATATGCAAATATTGTCACAAATTAGTAAGTTGATATCAAGTCGATACTGATATATGTATGCTTAATAAAACAAGCTCTTTAGAGCTCTATCAGAATAAATAATGATACAAACATATATTGGGGGGGGGGGGGGGGTACGAATTCTATAAAATTGAATAAGCAAATGCAACTAGTGCTGTAACGAATCGAACGAACACGAACAACGTTTTGTTAATTAATGTTCGTTTGTTAAGAAAATAATATGTTCACGAACAGTTTACAAACACTTACCAAACAAGATTTTATTTTCATGTTCGGTCATTATGGAATTGAACGTGTTCACGAACGGTTCACAAACACAAATAAAATCGACGGAGTCTAAAGATTGAATTCGATGTATTTATTTATGTAGGTAATAAGAAAATAAATGGAAACAGCTCAAGAATAATGTGAGAATATTGTTTCATGTTTTATCTTAGGGGTGATAAATTAAAGTATATAAAATGTTTTGATAAAATAAATATATGTACAAAAACTTTCATGAACATTAATATGTACAAACGAACATGAACGACGTTGATTAACACATTACCAAACATTCACGAACACAATCGAACGAACGGGGTTTTGTTCATATTTGTTTGTTTGACTAATTGAACGAAATTTTTTGTTTATGTTAGTTCATTTATTAAACAAACAAATATAAACAAACTTTTCGCCAAACAGTTTATGAAATGTTCGATGAACGTTTGGTTCGTTTAGACCCTAAATGCAACACTTCTAGAATGACATTATTTAATAAGCTAATAGAACATTAGAACATCAAAAGTAAACCATAGGCCGACTCTTCTTTATTACAAAAAATAAATACATAAATGCTTTTGCTTTAGACCAAAAGGTTTTTGAGGGTATCTTTAACTTTTTCATTGATTAGGATTTTCGTTTTGTTGCCACATTAAACATTGAGAGGTGCTAGTGACTAGTGTTTTGGCTTCGTTTATGATACGAAAATTGCTTCTTTAATTTCAAGGATATATGATTGATTTGCATCTAACGATCTTTCTTTTCGTTGGAAGCTCCATCTTGTCAATATTTGATAATGTAACGAATTTGATTATTCATTTGCTTGTAGATAACTTTTAATCAGTCATATTAATCATTTCGTGTAACTAAAACCTTAGTGAGCCTGCTTTGTGTATGAAGGAAGGATGCAAAACAAAGGACTTGATGAATGATGACATTAACTAGTTCACAATAAGGTGTATTTATGTTACAAGAGCAACATATTTCAGTAGTTCACTAGCATAATCATTTGTTTCAATGCATATATTTTCCTAAAGTGACCTACATTAATTTTAGATTATTTTTAACACGCTAATGCATATTTCATATCTGCTAATAAAAATTTTTTTTCCCTTAAAAGAAACTTATTAATTGACACTTACATGTATAAATTGGTTGTGGCTTAATGGTAGAGCACTCACTTTACTAGTGAGAGTTAGGGGGTTCAAACCTCACTACCACCAATTTATATGGAAGATATGAGGGATGACCATGGCTTGCCATGGTTCGAGTCCTGATCTCACCCGGTTTTACCGGCTCCTCGCTGTCGTGCCATTTGGCGGGCGTGGGGGTCGGGTTTTATCCGATGAATCCCTCAATAGGTGGACCGCTAGGGGCTTCGTCCGTCCGGACTAGTGGCCGGCTCGGGCTACCTTTAGCCAGTGGGGGGCCGCATACGAAGTACCCAACGTTACTTAGTTGTTCGTTCAAAAAAAAATTGACACTTACATGACTATATTTGAGCAAAGCTTAATGCCATATTTAACCAAATTAAACCTTAACTCTCTCTCTCTCTCTCTCTCTCTCTCTCTCTCTCTCACGTAAACATGTAACTACTCAAATTTTTCCTTATGAGAACACACTTACATGACTATATTTGAGCAAAGCTTCATAAAGTCACATGACAACATTTAATCGGATTAAAACACTTTCTTAAACTCTTTCTTACGAGTCACGAGAACATGTAGTTAGTTAAAAAAAATTCCTATTATATTTTAAAATAGATGCTATGCATATAAAAAAATTGTTGTTATCGTATCTAAGAGGCATTATAAAGAACTCTATACGTTTAAACTTATAAAAGAGTCCATGTTTGATCGAATTAAGCGTTGGAGCATCATGCAAATCCTACAAACCCTTTGTAAAGTTGGAGCAACCATTTTTTTTTGAATTTTTTCTAATGGATTCAGGAGATTGATTTTTATTTAAATGATTTTATATGGAAAAATTTTAACATAACACCAAATATAAGACATTAATAACCAACAATTTTTCAGTTAAAATTTAGACAATCTGCATG
>NW_027504130.1:0-20665 GCF_021521415.1 Bidens hawaiensis | reverse complement strand
AACTCAAAAATACAAAAACAAAGAAGAACTACAAAAATTACGTTAGTGACTCGATAAAATATACAAACTCCGCGAAACCTCCCCACACTTGAACTTAATCAGGAGGTTTCTCCTTGATCTGGACCCTATCTAACCCGTTTAGTTACACCCGGAATTTATCAAACAGTAATATCTCAATGATGGAACCGTAAAATATTAAATTAGAATTAAAAATCAGTATCGGGTCAGATCACCTATATTTAAACTTACCTGGCAAGAGTCGAATGCATGGCATGTATCGAGAAGACTGGTCGTTCTTAAACTTCAATGGCTTCTTCTGTCCTGTAGACCATCCTCTGACTTGAAATAGTTCCGATTCGCAAATACTCTTTTCTTCGCCTTCTCCTGTGGTTTTGATTTTTGAGCGACATTTAGTATAACTTCCACGGGCCAGCTGTGGTGTTCTTCCTCTACCACCACTTCAATATCTTCTAGTAGGGCTTCAAAAAATGCTAATTAACCCTCCGAATCGAACTCACCTATTTCATAATACTCGGGCAAACCTTCTAACTCTAAATCCAAAAAGTCATCCTCCTCACACAACTTATTCTCAACCTTTTCCTCAACACCAAACATCAAATCAAGTGAATCCCCCAAATCCACGTCATCCTCTATCTCTTCTCTCTTCACTAACGACTTCTGATAAGCAAACCACTCCTCTTCATTTATCTCATCATCAGAGTCACTCCAAAAATCAATAATAGCATGTGAAACCAGAGGTGGGACTTCAACATCCATTTTTGTCTCCGTTACTTGAATGATCTCCTCATCTGACTGCTCAACATATTCCAAGGATCTCGACCTCTCCATTTCATCTTCTTCATCCAGTCTCCTATAAATTTCTTCTACTTGACGTTGGAGATCTGTAATAAAATACTGGTGATTTTTGAAGATGGTATCATGCTCAACGAACATCTTTTGGGTATCTGTAGCCATCTATTGGACCAACATCTTTTCTATCCTACCCATAGCAGCTACATCCTCATCAGAAAGGCGTTTAGAAAATTGTTCATAACACTGCTCCTGGTTTAGCTGAGGTTGCTGATACGAATTATCAAAATAATACGGAAAAGGTCCATGTGAAAAATTTTGCACCGGCTGCACAGAAGGGTTAGTACGATTATATGGACATGCACGAGTCATATGACAACTAGCGCATCTATAACAAATAAATCTAGAACCCTTGTATGGACAATCATAAGGTAAATGAGGATCACCACACGTATCACAATTAAGGTTACTATAGTATGGACATTTAATGGTAAAGTGAGGTTCATTACAAATTTCACACATAATTACAAGAACAAGAAAAAGACACGGACAATTAGACACCTACGACCAAAGCAAAATAAATAAATAAATAAATAAATAAACACGTAAAAATGAATTTAACTAAAACCCTAAAAACTCAAAAGCAAAAACACAATAGCACGTATATAGCAAGTAAGTCCAACCAGAGCTAATAACGCAGTCGCCAAGAGTCCCCGGCAACGGCGCTAAAAACTTGATGTGCTAAAAGTAGTCAAATAATAAATAACTAAAATTATACTAATCTAGACACTAAGTAATACTCTAAACCCTTAAACTTAACTTAAACTACTAACCGGCAAGTAAACCGATCGACTCTAGTACAACTAAGTAAGTCCGGATATCGAACCCACGAAACTCTTTAAATTACGAAATTAACAAATTAGACTCAACTACAAGACACGACTATTTATTAATAATATTTGAGGGGGAATTTAGTACTATTAATTAAAACTAATAACTAATTAACTATTAAACTACTAATTAAATATTAAACCCTAAACCTATTTAATATAATAATAATAAAACATAATCATTACCTTAAACTTAATTAATTAATTAAACTTAAACTTAATCGATTTTAAACTAATAAACAGTTAAACACTTAGATTAATTCAGATGACAAATATAACTACCCAGGCCGGAATCCCCAAAGTTACGTGATTTTTATGGGGGCCGGTCAGACCGGCCCGGTCTGACCGGTTCTCTGTTATGGTTCTTCCTAACGCGTTCCAGATCTCCGTTTCAGCTCGTTTTAGCTCGTTTTTCGCCCTTTTTAATCACGATCATATCCTGGAACCTACGTTACATAAAAGCGTTAGTAGTATACAAATCTCTACTAAAAACGAATAAAAACTATTAAAATATTAAATAAAATAAACAAGGGAAACATATATATTTAGCATTTTATCAGATACCCTCTTCGATCGATAGAAACTTTTATACATGAATCCGAAAGCTCTGCCTGTACAAGGTAAGACATTGTGCCATCGTGCAAAGTTTCTAATCTCGTGATTATCGTTATAATTATTGGGTTTATACTAATTTAAATATGCTACATTGTGTTTAACCTATGTGTTTAATACCAGGAAGCGCTCATTTATTATATAAACTTACAATGGGAGACATTCGAGTCTTTGTACAACTCACATTTACGTGAGACAACTGGTTTTCCAATTCTGTCATGATGATTTTTAAACCAAATTAAACTCATGACAGATAATATAAATGCTTTCAAATATATTTTCAAAGGATTTTAAAGTATATTACAGTAATTAAGTCCCTGTAGACTTACAGGATAATTACTACTGGTATTGTGGGGTTTTGTATACAATGGTTGCATACTGGTTATTACACGTTACTTATTGGACAAGTGTTAGCCAATAAGTAATATGACCGCAGTCATAGATACGGTCGAGTGACAAGTACATTTCGGTAATTTGTAAGCAGACAGATGTAAAAACATCTTAATGTTGTAACTGTAAAATGTTTCATTTACATGTTAATGCTCTCACAATTATTTAAATACAAATCAAATATTTTTAAAATGTTTCTGGTGACTTGTTATAGACAAAGGATGATATCTGCGAGCTTTCAATTAAACTAGGATAGTGACCGTGTTACACACGGATGGAACACATTTAAAACGTCATATTTATGAAATTTAAAACATATTAACATGTATATATTATAAATTTAGTAAAATACAAATATCATGTTTATATAAAAAAGGATACTTTTACATAAATTATGAGACATTAAATTGTTATTTTAATTTAAATACAAAAACATACAAAGACAATCAGAGATAAATGAAAATTTAAAACATGTTTATAAATTATACTATGAGTACAAATAACGTATGTTAATTAAAAAATAACACTCTAATGAAATCAACGTAAATTGTATTGTCTTATACACATTTTGGAAGTGATTATCCTCCGAACGTGAACGTCATTTTCGTTTAGCAATCCAAACAAGCTGCAGATGGCAAATATTTTATTTTCATAACTTATTTTATTTAAGAGGAGTTCTCTCTAGATCCCACCCCTATATATATATATATATATATATATATATTTGAGAACCGCTTTGAGTTTAAGAACTCAACTTAAATGTATTTTTTTTTGAATTTTTTTTACACATGTGTAATACGTAAGTGTAAGTAACGTAAAAAAAATTACGGTATTTTTTTACACATCGGATCGACTTATTACACATGTTTAACTAACATTTAAACTTGTGTAATCATCAAAAATACTTATTCTATCTCCTTATTCATTTTTTAATCAGATTTATTCCCAGCCACATATGACATACTCATTTAATTAAATGTGTGGTTCATATTGAGTTCTTAAAGTTCTTACAACTCATCAAGGTTCTCAAAGGGTTATTTTGAATCAGGAGAACTTTAAGAAAGAGTTTTTTTTAGAACCTTGATGAGTTGTAAGAACTTTAAGAACTCAATATAGACCACACATTTAATTAAATGAGTATGACATATGTGGCTGATAATAAATTTGATTAAAAAATGAATCAGGAGAGAGAATAAGTATTTTGATGATTACACAAGTTTAAATGTTAGTTACACATGTGTCATAAGTCGATTCGATGCGTAAAAAAAACCATAATTTTTTTTACGTTACTTACACTTACGTATTACATGTGTGTAAAAAAATTCAAAAAAAAAAAATTGTTACGCTGAGTTCTTTCGAGTTCTTAAAACTCAAAGTGATTCTCAAAAGAAATCAATCATATATATATAATAATAATAATAAATGAGTATCATAGTTTTTTATGATACCCGTTTGTGTAATCTTCAGTTTCAAATAAATAGTCGTTGATAAACACACGACTGACATCTGGCCCATAGGAATTTGAGACATAATACGAATAAAAAATATAATAAAAGTAAAAATTATTATATGTAATACGTAAACGTTTGAAAAATCCGTTTTAAGAGTTATTAAAAAAGTAAAACATCTAATTGTGTCTTAAATGCCCTTCAAAATTGATTTTAAAGAAACATCATAACTAATAAACTAATTAGTGGTCAACATATATTGCAAAAAACTTAAATTCAAACGAATTTACATATATAAAAAGTATAAGTGGTTTTGAAGTTGGCAAAATATAATATAATTAATTATGATTATATCATTTGGTCAAATGATAGTTAGCTATCACAACATTTTAAATCATTCTTAAAATACATAAATCTTTGTAACAATATCATTAGTGTGAATTAAAATAAATTGAGTTTAAATAACTTAATTTGACTTCCATAATTACCCGGGTGTCTTGTAAAGCTTCAATAATTTAATTTGACTTCTACAATTAAATAATTTAATTTAACTTACGCAATTAAGTAAACGGAAATTAAATTGTAAATTAATTAATTACCTTAAATATCTGTAAACAAAAATCAACTGTCATAAATTGAATTAAAGGTACTTTCATTTGCAATGATTTACGTGAACTAAAATATTGATCATTACATTTTTAATTTACTAATGGTTACCAACTAACCAAATAAAAAGTAATACTTAATAGACGATTTTATTATTAAAATACATTTAATATTAATAGGAAATAATATATAGATAATATAAAATTTTAAAACACCGTAGGAACTTCACTTAATACAATAAAATTTTTGAAGAAACTTTTAAGTAGAATTTGACCAATAACGAAATCATGAAAATGTGGAAATAAGTGAAAATCATGGAAACTTTATTATTGTATTTATGTAATTAAAATCATGGAAATATATTAAATAGAATTTGACCAATAATAAAAATCATGGAGATATATTAAATCGGATTTGATCAAGAATCAAAATTTTGGAAATATATTAAATGGATTTGACCAACAACAATAGAAGAATGATGATATCTAAATCAATTAAATTACATGAAGGGTAAAGTTAAAATTTAAAGGGAGACAAAAATGAGAAGTATGAGAATGATTTTTGATCACACAAAAAAACCTCTTAAAAATAAATTTAAAAAAACTTAATTAAAAAATCATAACTCAAAACATAAATAAAAAACGAAAAAAATAAAAAAACTAAAATGTTTCCACCATCATTCCCGTTAAAAAAAACCAAAAAAATAAAAAAAATTGACGTAAAAACATAAAGGTGTGATCAAACACACAATGACGAAAATGAACAAAAGATACAATTATAACTAAAAAAGACACAATAGATCGCAAAATATAACACAATACTGAACAAAATATAGCACAATGTTGAGTAATATAGCATAATATAAAGAAAAAAAAAGACATAATTTCAAGACAAAAAGCATAATTAATGACGAAAATAAACACAAAACACAATGATAAACAAAAAGACACAACGACTTTTTTCACTTACCATTGTGTTTTTTTTATGAGAACGAGAAAGTCGGTGGAATCATTTTTGTGTTTTTACCTTTTTCGTTTTTTTATTATATTTTGAGTTATGATTTTTTTTATTAATTTTTTTGAATTTATTTTTAAGGGGTTTTTTGTGTGGCTACAAATCCCTCTCATCCTTCTCATTTTTGTTCCTCTTTGTAGAATAACTTGACCCATTACATGAATTGTGTAGAATACATAAATACGATAATAATCGTAAAATAACATCAACACTCCATCAAAGCCATTTTTGCGGCAAATATTCCATCAATGGCATTAGTTATTCAACCAAATTGGGGGTCATACCCTGAAATTGATATCAACAGATAACAATTGATTAGTAACCAGAACAAATGATTAGTTAAATCAGAAATTACATTTTGGTTAGTAACTTGAGTAATTAATAATAAAACCGATAACAACTGATATCATATAATAATGGAATTACCAATTATGGTAGATCTGAATTATGTGAGCAAATCTACTACTAATGTCATAGTGTATAACCACAATAATTACCAATAACCGGAAAAAATGAATTTCCAATGGATGTAACCCGAATAATTAACAATAACCATAATATTTGAACTTCTCATGGATATTACCGGAATAATTAACATAATACATTTTATAACAATTGAAATCACAAGCTAAATAAACCACTCACTGTATCCGATAACATATTGGATCTTGATATAAAACCTAAAGAGATTATATGAAAACAATATAATAATCAAAATCAATACAAACAAAAAAACCAGCAAAGAAAATGAATTTCCAATGAAAATAATGAATAATATGAGAAACGACCATTAGAGTATAAAAAATAATTTACCGGAAAAAAGTAATAAGCGATCGGCAGATGTGGTAGATGAGGTAATCGACAAGAAAGAGAGAGAGAGAGAGAGAGAGAGAGAGAGAACGAAGTTAAATTAAAATGATTATTAGGGTTTACAATCTTAAGGTTTATATAATGGGAATGAGATGATTTGACATTAATAGGAAATGAATATGTGACTTGGCAATGACTTGACATCTAGGTGGACACCCTAGTTGAAGGACATGTGGACCATTGTGTTGCTTTAATAGTATTGTAAGATAAGTGACTTGTCACAAGAATAAAGAAACGTGTTTTGTAAATTAAGGTTTATCTCTATAAAACTTATGTTTGTATAAAAATGGGTTTTATTCCTAGTCTATGAAATAAGAATAATGATGTTTTTATAACTATGATCATTTTTCCTGACTACGGTCTTGATGAAATACTCCGCTGTAAATTTATTTTTAATAAATACCGATACCACCACTCAGTGTTCACGACTCCCCTCCCGGGGTGTAGGGATCGGGGGCTATGACAACTGAAGTGGTATTAGAGCCAGTTGTTTAAGCAATATTCGTATTTTAATAATATATAATTTTAAATTTTAGAGTTAGGAAATAAATATATTAACCTATGTGTTAACCATATGGATAAGATTATAACCACACGTGAATATAAATAAATATATGAATTTTCTTTTGGAGTTCGTTGTTTTATTGTTTTTTATTAACATCATGAGCGAGCTCATTGAAGTATATCGGTTAACACTACGGATATGGAAGTGGGAAATACTAGTGAACCAAATATAGAATAGCCAGAGCCTATGGTATTCCAAGCATAACCTCCAGAAAAAAGATTGGCAAAAAGGAGAAGAAGGCTTAAAGATTGGCAAAAAGGAATGAGGAAGAAAATGAATGAAAGAACAACAGTCACATAACCACCAACTGAACCATAACCCTCTCAACAACAAACCCCTTCACAAATACCAATACGGGAAAGACTAGGCAGATGCCTAGATGAATGTGAAATTTTTGAACCCATAATAAATGATATAGGTGCATGAACCTCAATTAACCCATCCATACCATCTCAAACCCAAGAAAATATACTCCCCCTGATGACATCATTAGCCAAGCCCAGATGGAAGAATGGTGGACCAACGATTGGCAATTCCATACCTTGATGACAAATCCTTATGCACCATTCCAAGCCGAAACATCCAACTACCGCAATATGACACCAGAGAATACGACGGAGCTACGCCACTCTGGGGAAGAGTTGATAAACACCGGAACAGGCTAAGGAATATTGGGGAAAATCTCACTTGGAAATATTATGATCAGGAACCTTACATATAAATACTACTAACACATATATAATATTTATATGTTCATTATTGTAATTTCTTTCTTGTAAAAAAAGTGTGTATGCATAGAATATATTGAAAATATAGATTATATGTAAAACATATACACAAAAAAGAGTAAATCTCACAATGTTCGACGATTTTGACATATTTTGTGCCTATGTGTTATTAATATCTTGCTTACTTTATTATTTAATTATTTTGTTAATAATTCATTCTTGTTTGCAACTCAGATGTTGCATGAAGTTTCCTCTAACCAAAACAATCATGAAAATGAGCACAATCATGAAAATTCTAATCAAGCAAGTGCTCTGAATATGAATGTCATCGAAAATATGATAGCTCAGAGAATCAATGATGCATTTCCTCAAATTGCTGAAGCTATTAGGCATCCCGTAACTGTAATTAGGGATATGGCTGAGAGTAACAAACGAAAATCCAACCCTGAGGATAGTAACAATGTGAATGGAGGAAATAGAAATCCATTACCCAAAAAGTCAAAAGCTAGCGATTGTACTTACACGGATTTCTTGGCCTGTAAGCCAACTGAATTTTCTGGGAATGAAGGATCCATTTCAGCACTACGCTGGTTAGAAAAGACAGAAGTTTTTATAAGAATCAGTAAATGTGCTGAAGAATATAAGATACGGTATGCTTCTAATCTCTTCATTAATGAAGTATTAGAATGGTGGAACACAGTTCTCCAAGAAAAAGGCAGCAACATAGTTTACACTATGACCTGGGAAGAATTTAAAGAAATAGCAGAAATGAAATTTTGTCCTCCTCACGAAAGAGAGAAGATTGCTAGTATGTTCTTAAACCACAAGATGGAAGGTGTGAATTGCCGTGAGTATACGACAAAATTCTTCGAATATGCAAGAATGGTACGGCTTTGGCTTCACAATAATCAGTACTAATTTCTCGTTATATTTGGGGATTAGTAAGTGAAATCCGTGATCTGGTAAAGTCGGCTAGACCTCAGACTATTGAGGAGACAGTTGAGCTAGGCAATACCATGACAGACGGATTTATCCGAACACATGAAGAGAATAAAAATAAGGATTTGGCTTAGAAGATTACCCAAATATTTCGAAAGAAGGTGCAGGTCAATCCTATTCGTAGTCTTTCTATAAAATCAGCAGAAAGAGGCACTCAAGAAGATGTGCTTTTAAGAAAACTAAGTACTGCAATTATTGCAAAATGGCTGGTCGCGCTGTAACATCCTAAAATTTATAATGTTAAATAAAGAAAGTTACGTTTAGTGATTTCGCGTTATTAATTAATTAATGTCGAGTAAAGAACGGATCATGGACTTAGATTAATTAAGATGGGTTAAATGAGAATGGGCCTTAGGTCCATGGGCTTTAAGGGATATAAATATCCCCTAAACCAACCTAAAACCCTAAACCCTCATTTCATTTCCATCATAATCTCTACACACTCAAAAACACACACATACACTACACCATATTCGGCCGAGAGAGAGAGAGACATCCGAGACCAAGAATCAAGCCGACCATTATTAGATCTTCAATATACGAGATAACCAAGCAAACCGCGACCACACCGAACGTAAAAAAAGGTATGTTCTTGACCTTTAAAGTTTACGTAGTATTGAACGTTTTTACCTTAAAGGTCCAAGCTTTATAGTATATATGGGATATATATACGAACGAAAACGGTTATGGAACGTAGGGGGTGATGTCGAACCATAACAAGGGTATTAAAATCGCCAAAATGCTTGATAAAAACCAAACTCGTAGCTGACCTGAACAACTTCGCCTGCAAAAGCTTAACTTCGCCTTCAAAGCATAACTTCGCCTTCAAAGCTTAACTTCGCCTAAGGCCAAGTTCGCCTCATTGATAACTTTGCCTACGGCCAAGTTCGCCTAACTGATAACTTCGCCTAAGGCCAAGTTCGCCTAACTGATAACTTCGCCTAAAGCTAAGTTCGCTTAAGGTTTAACTTCGCCTAAAGTTAAGTTCGCTTAGAAAATAAATTAAAAACCTAATGGAAAATGTGTTAAGACAGTTAATGCCAAGGCCAAGTTCGCCTAAAGTTAAGTTCGCCTAAAGTTAAGTTCGCTTCAAAGCTTAACTTCGCCTGGCAGCTCGACCCCAGCCAGGGGCTCTGCCCCTTGGACCCTGCTAGGGGCTGCCGCCGGACCCCCGTTCGTTGTGGGTAGTAATTAAGACTAGAAAGATGATATGAGTAGTGATAGTTAATTGATACGTATACTTGTTATACAGTCAGCCGTGCACAACTGAAGAAAGGGATTACGATTAATGGTGAACATAACCGTGTTCAGGTGAGTTTCTAGCCCCAATTATGTGTTATGTTTTCGGGGCTGTGTGCATACTCGATATGTTTGTTAATACGCTTATCCTAAGAGATAAGTGTATGCCTTATGTGAATGATGTGATATGTATGAATGATGGCTTGACGGTACGTGAACGATCTTCGGATATTGCACGTACTGTCAGGTTGTAACGCTAAGTATAAGGTAAGTATGATATGTATGCTTATGTGTATAAATGTGATAAAGTTAATAAAAGAAGGAAATGATGGTTGTATGGTTACGAAGAGGGTACCGGGCCCTAATAATACTCGAGGTATGATGTATGGTTGTATGGTAACGAAGAGGGAATCGAACCCTACTAATATTCGAGAACTAGGGAACCGAACCCTACTAATATTCGAGGAAAGAGGGTACCGAGCTTTAATAATACTCGAGGAAAGAGGGTACCGAGCCCTAATAATACTCGAGGAAGGAGGGTATCGAGCCCTAATAATACTCGAGGAATGAGGGTACCGAGCCCTAATAATACTCGAGGAATGTAGGGCGTAATGCTCTTTATAAGGTAAGATATGAAAGTAAGTTAATACAAAAGAAAGTATGAAAGTATGAAAGTATGAATGAAAGAATATAAGTTTATGTGTATTGTATAGTGTATGATTAACTAGAACTCACTCAGCGTAGCTGACTTTTAGTATGCACGCAGGTGAGTAGGATGAGGCAGCTCGCTTGAGGAGACACGTGGCACTGAATAAGAGGCTGGCATCGGAAGACTCAAGACGTTTAAGTTTAATGTTTCGTTTATTTTGAAAGACAAAATGATGTTTTAAGACAAGACGTGTTTTGTTATGAAATGTTTTATGAAAGCTTTTATATTCCGCGAATGTTTTAATTAACTCTGATATTTAGAACTGCGTTTATGAGTAAATCCAACACGAAAGTAGGGCTACCGGTAACGGGGCCTTACACGCACGGATAAAAATTGTAGAAGGAAAGAAACCCGTGTTTGCTACAATTACGGAGAACCTGGTCACATCTGTCCAGAATGTTCAAAACTGACAAAGGTGCCTGACAATAAAGCAAAGAATGCTTAAGAATGCACAAGCTTTTCAGCTTACTACACAAGAAGCAACAATCAATCCATACGTCATTGCGGGTATGTTTCTTGTTAATATAGTTTACGCTAAAGTGCTGTTTGATTCTGGAGCAAATCAGAGTTTTATAAATGAAACTTTTTGTCAAGCTTCAAATCAACCTTTAACCAAACTTAATTAAGTCTACACAATAGAAACAACCGATGGGAACTTCATTTGATATTCGTGAAGTACTTCGAGGAGAAATTATAGACTTGCTAGGTCATAAGTTTAAAGAAAATTTACTTCCAATGAATCTGGCTAGTAATGTGGTGAAAACAATCAATTAAACATTAACTAAATTAAACAAGTAATAAAAACTAGACCTGAGACTCAACTAAACAAAACACCGGCAAGTGAACCGGTCAATTGTATTAAAGCTAAGTAAGTCCGGAATATTAAACCCACGGGACTCTATAAATTACGTAAATTAACTAATTAGACTCGAATTACGACACGACTATTTATTATTAATGTTTTAAGAGGGTTTTTAAACTAATATTAAACTAAGAAAGTAAATAAACAAGTAAACGAGAAACAAACAATAAATCACAAGATCGAAACCAATAAGAGAAGGAATCTACCTAGGTAAGAATCCCATGCATCAACAATCATCAAGCAATGGACAAATAACATGATTATGGAAACTGATTTCTAAACATATTCATCTAAAAAACCCTAAGGACCCTTGACCGAATCAAACGAAATCCCAAAGAACAATTATTAGATTATTAAGCAATCAGTATTATTGATTTCCTTACAGTCATCAATTAGGGTTAATTAATAGTATCATAGGCAAGCAATCTCACGAAACACTAAACCCTAGATAACTTGATAAGCTAAACACGACATCATGAACATGGATCAACACAATAAGCAAGAATATTGTCACTAATCTATCCTAGCATGCGATTGACCAAGACACATGAACAACTCCTCACCTTACAGCTATTGGAATTTGGCAAAACATTTAAAATCCTAATCAACAATTAACAAGCTTCTATGATCTAATAGGCCTATTCAACCATAATAATCAAAACACCAAGTAATTGATTAAACATGAATATCTAAAGAACACAATCAATAGAAAATAAGATCCATGTGAAGCAATAGTTAAATAATCAATCAAGATAGCAAATACCCATATGCATCATGAAAGCAAAATCAAGTCTTTACTATTAATAAAACGAAACCATAATCAAAACATTAGTCCAAAGCAAGAATCAAGCGTCAAACATATTCATCAAACCTAGGTAGACATGAAGTCTAGCCTAGAATCATTATTAAAAACAATCCTAAACAAGTATTAAAAACAAAGAGGAAAGACATTACAAATAATGAAGAAGGAACGACAGTTAGAGCGATAAAACCCTTTGCAATTGATCCTTGAACACCCGTATGAAAGAACTCTCGATCCTCCTTGATTCCTAGCTTCAAAACTCCTTCAAACCCTTGGTATCTCTCTCAAAATCGGCTGGAATATGTTGTCTTTTCGTTTAGGTTTATAACCCTCTTTATATATAAACGAGTTGGGCCTTAAATTGCAAAATATGGCTGATCAGGATGCCTAGGCGCCCCGCGACCGGCCTATCCTTCCCCGTCGCGCGGCGCGGCGCCCTCTAGGAGGAAATTTTTCTTTTTTTTTATTTTATTAAATATCTTGTAAAATCTTGATAAATCTTCTTCCTTGAACTCCAAGTAACGCTTAGAACTTTCTAGAGATTCTTTTACTTGACTTTCAAACCACCATCTGCAAACAAATCAAAACACTAAGTGGAATAATCATGTAATCATTAACGAGAAAAACGAACTTAAACTTCTTATGAGATGATAGAAAGAATTAGATTTAACGTTCAAGACACCAAACAATATAAAACATGATAACTATAAATAACTTGACTCAACACCTTAAATAATAAAAGACTAACAAAACACAAACTAAACCAAACTCAAAACATTAAATAAACATAACTTTACAAGGGATTCGAGATGTATAAATAGACGTATATCAGCTAGATTCGATGTCATATTAGGAATGGACTGGTCAGCAGCCAATTATGCTCGAATTATATGTAATAAGAATTCTGTTGAGGTTCGTACGTCAGCAGGAGAGATTATTACAATACAAGGAGATAAAATTTCTAGACCCACAAAGTTTATATTAGTAATGAAAGCAACAAACTACCTAAGGAAGCAAGGCATATAATATATGATTTTTGTAATCATTAGCGCCAAAGGAAAGGAATTAAAGGAAACTCCGGTAGTATCGGAATATTCTGACATATTTCCAGAAGATTTACTTGACAACCTCATGATCTTGAAGTCGAATTTAGAATTCATGTAAGTCATTGCATTCGAAAAAGTCAACCTAACATCAGCCGAAAACCCACACGGATCCACGTACTTGCTTGAATTCAGCTTTGTCTTAACCGTCCCCAAATCCATAGGGTGCTTGATGACTGTATGATAATCCGGAATGTTATACTTGACTACATCAACAGGCTCGCTAAACACCTGACCATTGGTATGAGCGATCAAACGGGTCAACAGGGCGTCACATTGTTTCATCAGCATAGCATTCTCAGTAACCGGAGGAGCCTTCCCGGGTGGCAATGGCCGTTTCTTTAGAGAGTGTGGAACATCAGGTAGATGTTTCTTTGAAAAGGTTCTAAGTCGTTCAAGCTCACGCTTCAATCTGGACCCCAATTGTTTCCTCTGGGAAGTGGATAAGTTGGATAAAGAATACGCCTGCATGGGGACCCCAAAAGAATTGGAATTGAGACTCATGGACTTGTTTCTTGGGTTGCGACTGGAGGCTTCAGAGTGAATGGGTAAAGAATGAGGGTTGTTCATCTGAGTGGTAATCTTTTTCTGTGAAAACTTGTTGGAAACCCTCCATGAGTCAAGAGGAAAAGCAGGTGCCATAATAACCCTTAAGAGTTCATAAAACAGTAACAAGAACCCTAATTAGCGACGAATTCAAATGCAAACCCTAAATTGAATCGGAAAAAAGGAATTGGATTGAAAATTGGAAGCCTAGAGTGAAGGAATTAGATCGGTTGAAGAGTAATTATGGATTGTTGAATGGATTGAAAGAGGGTAGGTAATGTAAGCCCTAAAAACCCTAGAGATGATATGATGCTTGTGTTGTGTTGTGAATGAATGGGTAAATGGGGTATTGCTCCGGTTTTATTTAAAGAGGGAATCAATGGCGGTTTATATTAGGATGTAAAATCAATGCTATTTTTTATTCATTTATTTTATTTTATTATACAACAAGATTCTAAAAGATTTCCCACTTATTTAAATACCATTCTTACACGTCATCATCTTTATAATTACACTGAAATCATATTATTATTTTTTCCTATTTTTCAATTAAATATTATTTCTTTTATACTTTTATCATTAATTTTTATCTCTCCTTCACCAACCATTTAAAAAGAACATTAAAAAATATATGTGGTGAATAATGTATCTTCATATTTGCTCATGAACAGTAACATTTTATCTCTCTTTCGTTCACAGTTACACTTTAAAATATGAAGAAACACGAATCTACTCCCCTTGACGGGACCTAAATCCAATGAGTCCACATGGTAGGATACAACAACTAACACGATATGAGCTCAATCTCCCAAAGTACAGTGACAGAAACCTGCAAAACAGACACCATGAGCTCGTTACGGGAAGGACAAGAGGGGGGTCTTCCCGTAACCACCCTCCGGCATGAGAATAAGTACAATTCTAATATAGAGAAAGTACTTAAGTATTGAGAGTAAACAGTTGGGAGTGAATGAATACCTCATGCAGATTGTGATGGTATTTATAGCCGAAGAGTGTGGGAATGTGATTGGGCCAGCTGTCCCATTCTAGAAGATTTCTCGTAACCGTTTGGACATGTGCCCTCATATAATAGGCTGAACTATACGTCCCATGTGCATGGTTATAACAACCTAGACACGTGCCTCTTTATGATAGGACGAGATAACTCTGGCCATGTGCACGGTTATAACAACCTGGCCAACTGTGGGTCAAGTATTCTCTAAGAAAGGATCTTGGTAATTCTTTTAGAAGGTAATTAGTTAATTACAGCTGTCCTATAACATTGCCTTCTGGTTATCCTAGCGGGTGGGAATATTTCCCTGCGGATGACTTCTGAGGGTGTCTGGATGCTTCCGCATATGGTCTTTAGAATGTATTGTTGTTCTTCCTTTACTGAGTTATGTGGGTGATCCAAATGTCCCGCGGGTGCCTTGTGAGGAGTTCTCCTCTGACCCGCAGGTGGTACTTAAGGGTATTTAGGTCTTTTTGGTACCCTACATCTATAAGTCCCCCCAGTCCATTGTTTCTTCTGCGTGAAAGTTTTATGCGGCTGAAATTTTGGACTTAAAATATATTTGGGGTTTTTTTTGAATTTTGAAGTTTTGGTAGAAATATCTTCTGTTGTGGTGTGGATAACCATGAAAAGGACAATCTAACAACTTGCAGGCACGTGAACATGTGACGAGAGGTTTATGCCGGCTGTCACTGTACCCGACTGTGCACCTTTTTCACTTTTTAGGTTTTCCCGCGTGACGTGGCGTCTTCTGAGTGGACGACGGCTTTCTCTCTCCACTGTTCGTATCCCATCGCATTAATTGCGATGGGTATAAATAGGGGAGGTTATCTTTCTTTCGAAGTTTTATCGTCTTTGATTTCTTATTTCTTCTTTATCTTTTCATCTGAACTTCCAGTTAAACTTTTGATTATGTTCAAGATTGCTCGTTGTTTCTCTTTCACTGTCGGGCCAATGGCTGGTGATATGAGATCTTTATCACCAGATATCGATACTGTGGAGATCAACTGGGATAGATCTGAGTATGAAAATCTAATTCATACTCATGGGATTTCACCGGAATGGGGACCGGAGTTCCTGCTGCTGGGTCTGTTGCCAGTAGGCCTCCTGCTAGTAAGATGGCAGTTTACGCCAACTTTTTCTCACATGGGAATCTTCGATTTCCGATAACCAAGTTCCTTATGAAGGTAACCCACTCGGACTTACACGAATTCGACACTTCGAATTCATGTGCAAGGCGAAGGGGATGTTGTCCCGAGTTGATCGGTTCCCAGTTTTCTACCGAGTGGTTAACCGTGGAGGATGGTTCAAGTGCATTCCGATATACGGGATGGTTATCGGAAATGAACCCATCGATGATGCTCAAGAATGGCGGAATAGATTCTTCCGGCTTTAAGAAGACGTCATTCCGGTTGCCATGGTTCGTCGTCCGGCCAATGAGGCGCTGCCGGATGTTGTTACGGCGTGTCATGAGGGCCAGGAGTGGTTTCACTTTTTGATGTCGGGCCATACCGGAAGAAGCCCTAGTGTGGGCACGTATGAGCCGTTTGTGGCCATATCCGGATTTGGAGCCATTCTTTCTGAATGTAAGTGAGAGTAAGTCTTATATCCTTTGTTGACTTTTATTTTTTTGTAAGACTGCTGTTTGAAATTTCCTTGTGTATGTTTAAGGTGAAGGGACTATGTTTAATTCCCTTTTTGACGATAAGGGTTGTCCTCGAAAACGCATCCGCGATGCGAAGGAGGTACCCGTCTTGGAAAGAACACGAGAACAGTTTCTCTTTCCTTCTAAGGTGTGCGCTGAACCGATAGTCTCGGAAGCTATCTTCCAAACAGGTGCGTACATCTTGAACCCTCATCAGCTCAATGCTCTTACTTCCGATGGGGTGATCATCATTCTGTCTTCGAGTGACGAATCGACATCCCAAGAAGAAGATGATTCTGATGTTGCTTCTGAAATCTCATCTGTCTCGCATGCGTTGGCAGAGTTGGAGCGGAAGAGGAAGCTTCAGTTCTCCATGGCAAGTGATGCGGGCGTAAGCCACGCGGATGCCGAGGGAGGATCGAAGACGAAGAAACGTCGGACTCAACGTCCGAGGAAGCAAAAGATCAGCCTTGCTGATCGTATTAATGGGATGTCTGGTAAGTCAATACGAAAACTTTGTCTTCCTATTATCCTCTTATTTGTACTTAGTTGTTGTTTCATTACTTGTAGGGTCGACTTGGACTCCTGGCGGGGGTGGGTCATCAGAGAAACCCCCGTCTCCACCACCAAAGGAGAACGAAGAAGCTCCACGTCCTCCACCAGAGGTGGAGAAGTCTTCATCCCATACACCACAACTGTTCGTGGTTGAGGATACTTCTGGTTCTAAGGGGAAAGAACCAGTTGTGGATGCGGAGGCGTCCAGGACTCGAGAATGTCCGCACCAGTCTCTTCCATCTACTCCCAAGTCTCCACCCCGATTTTCAATCTCTTCATCACCATTTTCAATTGGTGGGGGAGAGGGTTCTCATTCCCAACATTCTCTGTTGGATGAAGGGTTTGTGGCGCATGACGCGCCACATCAATCACCACCTCACTTTTCCTCCTCATCTCTGGTGCGCCCCCAAGCATCGAGTTTTGATTATTATAGGGTACCCAATCCGGGGGAGGATGACCAATTATATATTCCTCACTGGAATATTGTGAAAGGGTATTGTTTCACATATCCGAGCACTTGTGCTACTTTTGTTAGCCAATGTGTTCCTCCTGGGGAACGGACCTTTCAGCGTGGCCTCCCACGCCACGATCTTCATATGGAATTTACTTCTTCCTTAGCCAACACAATGGCTTGTGGGCAAGAAGTTCTGCGTGAATGGCAGTCCATTGGGGAGAGATGGGGTGAGATGACCCGAGCGACTGACGAGGCTAAGAAAGAAGCCAATGAGCAACGCTTGGCAGCCAACACTGCCAAGTGGAAATTATCTGATGCTGAAATTGCTCTGAAGGCTGAGGTAGACAGGCACGCCATTACATCTCGTCAGTGGAGAGAGTTCTGCAATAAGCAAAATGTTGTCCTTCAAGCTGCACGAGATGAAGCCCAGAGGAGGAAGGAGGATTTCGCTAAGGCGCTCGATGTAAACTCAGCCTTAGAGGCCCAAGTGACCCGCCAAGGTTCTATTATCCAAGACCTTGAGGCGGAATCGAAATTGCAGAAGGAGCGGGCAGAGCTCATGGAGAAGAGAGCTACTGATATGCAAGCCGCATACGACTCTCTTCTTCAAGCACGTGAAGAGGCGGAAGCCCGTGTTGCCAAGCACTTGAAAGATAATCAAAGAATGACTGACGGGTTCCGCGAGCTTCAGGGAAGGACAGAGCGGGCCGAAAAGGAACGGCGTTGGCTCTTAGAGAAAGGCCTAGCCTTGGTATGTTATGCTTCTCTTCCCTCTTCGGTTTTTGATTGTGTCACTAATGTTTATGAGTCTCTTTTTACTTGGCAGGTTATTAAGCATATTAAGGAAGGACCGGAGCTAACAGATAGCCTTGCCTTTTAGTTACCGCTTCCGCTCAATCCGGCCGCGTGACGGGTTTTAATGAAGGGTTGGAGTATGTGCAAGCTGCCCGCCCTATCGAAGAACACCCCGCTGCACGGACTCGATGTTGCCCAGAAATATGAGATGCGCCTAAACGAGTGACAACTTGTCATTTTCTTTGCAAGACATACTTCCTGAATTTGCAGCGGCGGGTGACGGCGTGCAACGCCTGAAGGAGTATTTGGATGATACATTTGAAGTTACTCCACCTACGCCTACTTCATCATCAAAGCTTGATTCTTCATCCGCCAAGATCAACGAAACAGAAGACAAATCTGCTCCAGATCCATAGAATAGGCTATAACTTTGTAATTTTATTTCATATTTTGTAATTTTATTCAGCCTTTTGTGGAATTTGTATTGTGTTACACTTAGGGTATTTTCGTTTAGAGAAGTTTGAATTTTGCAAGTGGGAGGGAGGCGATGATGTGGCAGAAAAAGAACTGCCATAGGACAATTGATAAGACGTGTATGATGTCTTTCTGCAGTCCTTTTTGCTTTTTTGTCTTTCCCGCCAGACGTGCTACCCTCTGATTGGGCCGCATTTTCTCTCTCCACTGTCATCCCATCCATCGCATTAATTGCGATGTGTATAAATATGGTGTTTCCAATTTCTTTTCATTCTTATCTCATTCCAATTCTCCTCTTTCACTTATTGTGTTCTTGAAGCTCCAAATCTGATTTCGCCAACGACTTGCTGATATTCGTTCTTTTCTGAAGCGATGACTGGAGACAAGAAGAGTGCCTCGTCACGTTGTTTTTAGTTGGAGGAGGAGGGACTTCAAGCATGGGAGCCGGAGTATCCGGCTGTCGGATCTATTGCATCTCAGCCTCCAGCCAAGAAGATGGTCGTGTACGCAGAAGACTTCACCACCGGGAATCTTAGATTTCTGTTGACGAAGTTCGACGGAAAAATCCTTATGGCGTATGGACTTCACCTATCACAAGTCCATCCGTTTGGACTTATGAGGATTCGACACTTCGAATTCTGCTGCCACGCCCACAACATGGAACCCATGGTTAGCAGATTCACAGTTTTTTATAAAATATCCTGCCGTGGCAGGTGGTACCGCTGGGCGACCCCCAGAAAGGGTCCTATCGGTACCAAATGGTATCGCAGTCTAGATGAGTGGAAGTCCAAATTCTTTTGGATTCGGGAGAACATTGTCCCTTTTCAGATGCCCTATCGTAAGTCATCTGATAACATGCCGTAGGTCCACGCTACCACTCAGGTGGACCTTCAATGGTTCAAGACGTTGACTCAAACGCCCACCCCCATGAGTGAGATACACGAAGGGGCGTTAGTCTGTGCCAGCATGAGTCGTTTATGGTCTTTTCCGGACTTAGAGCCTTATTACGAAAATACGATAAAAGTAAGTTTTACTTTCATTCTATTGAAAATTTGTTTAGGTACTAATTGTTTATTTATGCAGGCGAGGGGTCCATCCTGAACACACTTTTGGATCACGTGGGAGGGCTCATAATGCGTCGCCCCAAAGATCCCAAGGATCTGCTCTTCCTCGAACGTACCCGCAGCAATTTCCTGTTCTCCACCGTCTTAACCCCGGAACCTGTGGTATCCGAGGCGATGTTTGCCAGAGGTGATGAGATATTACCCAAAGGTGAGGAAATTTTAAAACCTCGTCCACTTACTGCACTCACTTCTAGCGGGGTGGTAGTGCTTCTTTCTTCTAGTGAGGAGTCATCGCCCCGTGAAGAAGAAGAGTTATCCATTGATGCTACTAACGCTGAGAATATCACGCGTTCGACTGTAGGTCTGACCCGCAAGCGGAAGCAGAACCCATCCACAAACAAAGATGCGGGTGCGGGAAAGACGCTACCGAAGCTACAACTGATGATGATGATGATCAGAACATGGATGCGGATGCC
>NW_027504129.1:0-17541 GCF_021521415.1 Bidens hawaiensis | reverse complement strand
TAGCTTCATTCAGACGTTTCATTGAAAAGTTGGAGTGCTAATATGATTCAAACAACAATTTTAACATGTATTGATTAATTAGACATCAAAAACGCAAAATCATGTGATACTAAACAATTTTGAATAAAAACATATTAAATAAACTAAATACCTGAAAGCAGCGATGTTCGAGTAAGATAAAGAGCGATATTCGTTAGTCTCATACGCGATGTGTTCAATCTCAATAATGAATGCACACTTGTTCATTATCAATAATAAATATGTTACACACTTATTCTCAATAATGGGCACGCTTTACCATTCTAAATAATGGACACATTTATTTGTTACATTTATTTATGTTTGTGTTATATATCAACAACATATAAATTGTGTGATATCCTATATCGGTTGGGAAAGAGAACAAGTCTGCTTTATAAGGAACATGTGAGTTTTATTATGGTAAATATTTTTTAATTTTATTAAGAGTGAAGTATATTTGGTATGTTTTAGAGTTTTAGATTGTATCTCTTGATTGTAAGTTTTGGTATGTGATGAAGATTTTTGATTTGTAACTAGAGAACTTAAAATAGGTAAATAAATTAGCTGTAGTTATCTTTAATGTAATTGCTCTACATTAAGTTTCAGTTTATGGTATGGTTTTATGAAGAATGTTTGGATCAAGTTAAGACAACATAATCTGACTGGAGTGAGGCAACAAGGCTCTTAAAATTGGAGTGCGGGTGACCTGTCATATAAGAATATAGTCGTTTAAAAAAAGTGTCTTTGATGAAGTTGATGATTTTAGAGGTTAACACAAACTTAAGCAGAAGAAGACTGTTGTCGTTCCTATTGACGCGTCTTACTTCTTTGAGATTTTGTTGCTACAAAACCTGTTCTTGTAGCGCGGTAGGTTGAAAGTTGAAACTAAAGTACGAAAACCAACTGAAGCATAATAAGAAACTTGAGAAACTGAAATTTCAAACACTCATCTATTCCAGGTTTATTAGTTTTGTACAACTCCAGAAAACACAAACAAAACCACCAGAAACTCCAAGGATATATACAAGATCAAAACTACCAGTGACTAGACATTTAAAAACATCGTCAAATTAAACAGATACTATATTACATTTGGCTTCAAAAGGCACTTATACATCCTCACATAATTCCGCAGCACCCATTTGAGTGGTCATGTCCACAACTTTTAGACACTCCAGAATAATAATAACCCCGTGGATACCCATAAACCGCTTGTTCCGCCACGGGCATCATTGGTGCCGACGGTTCTGTGGCTGTCCATGGCGGTGATCGTGGCGGTGGTCGTGGAAGCACATGCTCAACATAAGCATCTCTTATTTGAACACCCCCCGTTGGGGTGTCTCTGTGGATGAAGTAGACTCTGGTCGTGTTTGTGTCCGTCCGTGTGATCTCCACGCCGTCCAATGCCTGGACCAGTCCAACAACAACCGGTGCCGCTACCTCTTGAATAGGACTAGGGTTTTGGTTTGCCGGGACGAGCTGCGACAAAACAATAACCGGTTTCTTTAGTCGGAGCTGGAGAGCGTGCCTGATTCTTTCGGGATTTCGATCAGGAGTCGCATTAATCGTGACAGTCCAGCTTTCACGATCGAGTTCCACCAGTTCAACACCAATTTCATGTAATGCATTTGTAACCTTTAGTGAACAACCATAGAAGTTATGAAACCCGATGATCCGAAGAAAGATCGTCATTTGAAATATAATTTTATATTTTGGCTAAGAAAGGTTATGTGAATCCTTAGTTTATATAGGATCCATGCATACGTAACAACATTTGAAAATTTGTGTTTCTTCATTTCGGGGAAGTTCGTTGTTCTTTTCTACCTATTTTACTTCATGTCGACAATAACGTGTCGCGTGCTTAAGTTAACAACATATAAAATCATCAGTTATATGATAACAACCTAAGTAATTAATTTATTTAGTGCATATTATAATTCAAATTGGTAGTTGTGTATATGTTAAGATTCTTCCAAACTATATATTTAATCATTTGCATCTCTACTTTTCACAATTAACTAATCAAATCAAATATGATGAAGTTCAGTTAGTCGAGAAATAAGAAATTGAAGAACGGTACGTTGTATTCTTTTAAGTTTTAACCGTCAAGCAGCTGCAACTACCACGTAATTAAGTCATCACACTTGAAGTCTTTTTCGTATAGAAATTATGGTAATGGCATGCTTGTAATTTTGAGTGGTTTAAATCTAAGCTGGCCGGTTAACTATAATATTTAATATGTTTTGAACTATATTGTTTAATATAATTTAAAACTCAAATTCGTTAATTTCCAAGAATTTTCAACACACTTTTCGTAACATTTTATACATTGATTGTTTATAATACCATTTCTATAACATTTTTATACCAACTACCACCCGTCACGTTCATTGCTACCTACAGGCTACAACATCATCATAACCACCAACCTCCACAACAGTCCCCATCACTTTTCACAGTAAAGGTTTCTAAAGATTCATGAAACACTACAAAATAAAGGGCTATCACCTGACACCTAGCGTTCGTCGGCCAGTGTTCCATCAATAAAGGCGGTTAACAACGAAAAGCTGTGATCAATAACAATCGTCAGATTTTGCTACTGAATTTTTTCATATTCGTCACACTACCGACGTATAACAACAATGCATTTTTAGTGATGGGGGATCTTCGCGAAAATGATCGATCTATGGTAGATTGAAAAAAAAAAAGCTATTTCCAAATCGGATTCGGAGCCCAATATATCATAGAGCCAATTTATAAAATGTTTTGGCAACTAGTTCTACAGTTGGGACTATTTTGTATGTAAATATATATATTAATATATGACCTTTGATGGAACAATATTGGACGATTGTTATTGTCAAAAAATAACAATGTTATTGTCAAAAAATACTATGAGAGTGGCCTTTTTGTTTTTTCTTTTTCACTTATGGTTATTGTTATAAAAAACATCTTCTTGATAACAAAACAAGCTATATGAGTATATGTTCATTTAAGTTACCCATTTCAATTCATAGATAATATATATGATGCATGTTCTTGTTTCTAGTTTGCTGCTATGCATATTATTTGTGAGTGGTGGTTTGGGCCTCAAAGAAGACACCGATATAAGCTCCTGCATTGAGAAGGAGAGGCAAGCTCTACTCGATGTTAAAGCCAACCTAACTGACTCATTTGGATATCTCAATGATTGGGGGAGCGAAGGAGAAAAAACGGATTGTTGCAAATGGACGGGTGTCACTTGTAACAACCACACTGGCCATGTGATTAAACTTGATCTTGCCTTTTATCTTTCAGGTATCACAGGTAAAATTAGTGTGTCGTTACAAGTGCTAACTCAGCTACGGTACCTTAATTTAAGCCGTGTTGATTTCCAAACCAATCATTTACCAACACTTTTGGGTTCCATGTCCAGCTTACAATATTTGGATATTTGTAGCGCGAATCTCAGCGGACCTATTCTGCACCAGCTTGTAAATCTCTCCAACTTGCTTCATCTTGATCTTAGCCATAACTTTTTGTCGCGTTCCATCCCTTTTTCCTTTGGAGATTTGGCTTCTCTTACCTATTTAGACCTCTCACAGAATCAGCTAGAAGGTCTAATTCCAAAATCGTTTGGACTTCTTTATCTTTAGTTAAACTAGATTTGTCACAAAACCTCCTTAGTTGGTCATTGCCAAGCTTTGGTGGATGTTCTTCCTTGACTAGCATGTCTCTTGCTCACAATATGTTAAATGGAAGCATGCCTGACTTCACACAATGCACATCCTTGAAGTACTTAGACCTTTCTAACAACTTTTTAAGTGGAAACATGCCAAACAGTGTGGGCCAACTTTCAAATCTGAAACATCTTATTGTTGGTCAAAATTCCTTATATGGAAACATTCCCAACTTCATAGGATGTCATTCCCTTTCGGTTTTAGACCTCCTAATAATAATTTGTTCGGTAATGTACCGGACAGTTTGGGTCAGGTTTCAAGTCTTAGATTTCTCGACTTTTCATCCAACTCTCTTGAAGGTGTTATCTCAGATATTCATTTTTTGAATCTCACACAACTAGATTATTTGGACTTGTCTTTCAATTATGTAACATTAGACTTAAGATTTCATGGGAGAGTCCCCTTTCCAATTATCAACAATAAAACTGCAATCCTGCAAGCTGGGACCTAGGTTCCCAATTTGGATTAAATACCAAAACAATTTTACGCATCTTGATATTTCTAATGCTGGAATATCAGATAGCACCCCTGACTGGTTTTGGGACTTACCGACTGGATTGAAGTTCCTAAACGTCTCTTCAAATCAAATAAAAGGTGTGCTACCCAATATGGTGTCTTCCTTTCTTGGATATCCAGGAATAGATTTGAGTAATAACCATTTCGAAGGACAGGTACCGTCATTGCCTTCTAAACTAGCGGCATTAAACCTCTCTAGAAACAGCTTCTCGGGAACACTTTCTTTCTTGTGCAGCTTTGAAGGTGCTTTAACTTTTCTTGATCTTTCCAGCAATTCATTTTCAGGGAGCCTGCCTGATTGTTGGATGAGATTCCGAGAAAAGCTAGTCATTCTAAATTTATCAAATAACAATCTGTCTGGAGATATTCCTTTTTCTTTGGGAATCTTGTCTAGCCTGGAGGCATTGTATTTGCGAAAAATTGCATTTGTTGGTGAAGTGCCAATGTCCTTGAAAAATTGCACAAGACTAAGGTTTGTGGATCTTGGGGAGAATAAGTTATCTAGCGTTATACCAGAATGGATAGGAGAAGAACTTTCAATGTTATATGTTCTTGTATTTGAATCCAATAAATTTTATGGGAGGTTACCTTCTAACCTATGTTGGTTGCATAATCTTCAAGTCCTTGATGTGTCCAATAATGTATTATCAGGTGATATTCCTAGGTGCTTAGATAACTTCACATATATGGCTAGAAAAGGCTCTAGAGATGATGTGATTAGCCATTCTTATTCTTATTATATTGGATATATGCCCAAAGGATTTCGAATAATAGGTATCGCATGTCCTAGTGAAATGGGATGCAACATGCTCCCCCTTGAAGAAGCCCAATTATTAGACAGTGCATTGGTAACATGGAAAGGAACACAACGGTCGTTTGGAAGAAGTAGTCTACAGCTATTGAAGAGCATTGATCTTTCAAGAAACAATTTATCCGGAGAAGTTCCGTATGAGATTACTAGTCTTTATGAATTGATTTCACTAAATCTTTCCTTTAACAAACTACATGGAGAAGTCCCGAAAGATATGGGTCGGTTAAAATCTCTGGAATCTCTTGACTTGTCAAGAAATGAGTTCACTGGACATATTCCTTGGAGTTTGGCACAGTTAAATTTTCTAAGTTACCTTGACCTCTCTTACAATAACTTGCCAGGAAGTATACCAACCGGGTCTCAACTCCAACGTTTCAATTATACCTCCTACAGTGGTAACCCCCAACTTTGTGGACCTCCACTTACACCAAGATGTGAGTTTCCACCTCCACCGGGAAAGAAAGACGTTGAAGAAGATGAAGACGGCTCTTGGAAATCATATTACACAGGTATGTACGTTGGATTCGCATTTGGATTTTTGGGAATATGTGGTGCTTTAACTTTAAACTGTGCGTGATTGTAGATATTTCTCTTTTGTATATATTGACTCATGTGGTAGCACGTTTTAATTTGCAATCTTAAAAAGAAAAGTTAGCATGGTGTCATCTCGTTTTGTCATAGTTTTCCCCGTTTCGATTCATTTTTGAAAAAAAGAAAATACTAAACATGTTTGTGTTTATTTTTATTATTTTAAATAACAACAAAATTACAATAATAACTTTAAAAAAAGTATTTTATTAAAATGCAACAATTTATTAATACAAATATATAATTCATTATTTAACCCTCTCAACTCATACAAATGCTCCAAATGCTTGATGAGATTCTATCAAAGGTTGTTGTGGCTTGTTTGAGTGATTCAACAAAAATTTTGATAGCGTGAGAAATACAAACTACAATTGCTTCATAGAATGATGAGAGACACTACAATCTCCCTAGCGCCGATAACTTATTGTAGAAGATGATTAACTTTTGAAGTTTAACTTAGTTTAGTTAACTTTACCAACCTAATTAAATTAAAAACCAATATGATTATGGTAGAATTTTATGACTAGTTAACTGGATTTTGTTTATGATTGTTATGTTTTTCGAAACAAATCTGAAACAGTGAAAGTCGGTGTTAAGCCTGCTGTGGGCTCGAAACAGTCATGCAACAACCCACCAGGACTGGAATGCGCCATAACTGATAGTAAACACGCATAACTGGCTAGCCCTTATCAAGTTAGTATCAAAGTTTACAGATTTTTTTATAGTTTTGTGCTGATACTAAATGGGTTGTACTTTTATATTAAACGAGCTAGTAATGTTTCCGTTTATAATGCAAAGAAATATTGTTTTGTCGTTATGACATTTAACTACCCGGCCACCGAGTAGTGGCGAGGCTTGGGTTTAGTCACAGATGTGACTGAAGTCACGGACCCAACACCTCGGGATGACCGTGCTCGATACTTATAAATATTTCCAGACAAAATCGCGAATATTTACCCTACTAAGTGAGAAAACGGCAGTGACCAGGACCTGGGGTCACTTTGTAACAAATTAAACTGTCAACTATTTTTACTTATAAATGGGTTGTACTTTGTAACAAATTAAACTGTCAACTATTTTATGCCAAATTCTAAAGCTATAAAGGTAAAATTAGTTGATACAGTTTTTGAAATGCAAAAATAAGTTTTTCTAATGCTTCAAGACTAAAAAGAGTCTTTTGTGTACATTATTACCAGGTGGATTTATGCCCGAATGACAGTTCTATTGTTTGTATTCACAAGCACTATTAAAAGGTGAAATTCTCTAAAACAAGGGGATTTTCTGTTTTTTTTTTAATAAATATAGTAATTATTGCTAATTCTATTAGTAACTGTAGAACGAATTTTTTTTCCTGCTTGCGGTACCCAATGGCCATATATAGCCTCGCAAAACGAGCAGGTGGGGTTGGATGGGGTAACGGGTCAAAACGGGTTATTAGCATAATGAGTTCGGATCAAAATGGGTTGTTTTAAATGTATCCATTCTGTTTGGATTAATACAAGTTGTTTTGTGTGCAGGGTATTTTTGAGTCGTGTTTGTGGCATAAATTGGGGTCACGCTCAGAATAGTAAATCAGATTTCGTCTGAGCCTTGGATGTTGTCGACAACAAAGTCCAAAATGGGGTCGGATGATGAATAAGGAGAATATTCGTGAAGGCATAATTGAATACTATATTGGGCTACAAGAATATGAAGAGAGTTATATTAGGAGTTGGGCATGATTATTTTCGCCCAGCTAATCTAGTGTTGGGCTTTTGTTACTAGAGTTGTCAATTGATTCGTATGAGTATGAATTTAGGGTAAATATGAGATGGATAGTGTATGTTGTTTTTCTAGGTTCTTTCCCTTTACCGAAAAAGAAAGATAGTACCATTTGGGTGTGAGTCATTTTCGAGTGTATATAGATTTCATTGGGTTGGATTATCGTGAAAAGGGGAAGTAAATGTATTTATAATAGATTTATGGGCGTGTTCAATCTTTGTATTAATTGTTTCGTAGCTTTTGGCCATCTTCGAGTATATTACTTTTTGAATGGGTAATCAAGTTAGATGTATGTTTAAAATCATTTTGACTTAACAAGAACTGAGCAGTGGTATGGTATTGGGGTAATAACAAGTTACAAACACCATATTTTGTTCTATTTGATTGTAAAGTGTAAACAAAATGCAGTCCAGTTGCTATGTTGAATTGAAATATGTGAGTTTATGTTAACAATTTGTATCTATTTGGTGCTAAATTGATGATTACATTTGAACCACCTAATGCAGCATAGTTACTATTCATGAACCCGTCGTATTAAAGAACATTATTCTTCAACAAGTAACGTATGCTTTGAGTTTTTAGACAATTATATTTTCATATAATTGTATTGTTGTGTTAGTGTAGGTGTTATATTCTACTTTGATCTATTTCTTTATGTTTTATGTGTGTTTGTTAGAAAATTAAAAGAGTTTATAATTTATAACATTAAATTGCCCGTCCAATGGACGGGTATAAAACTAGTTAAGTGGTAGCCTTTAAACAACAACCCAAGGCATCGATGTACATATCCTTACGACCATAAAACCCATCAAACAAACCCACCTCCCATGATTCGGAAAAGGGATCATAAGTCTCGCGATTAAAAGGACCATACTTCCCTTTATTTGTCATAAAACACAATGACGTGACCAATTCGAGACCATTGTATACCCCGACGCTTCCAGATATCCCAACTATTTCTTCGTCAGCATCAAGGTCAATCTGTGAAGAACAACAATTGTGGTATCGTTAAAGCCTTCTTTAAATTATCGTACGGTGTTCTTATCTGACATATCAATGATATTTATATCAATTATTATATTAACGGACGCATAAACTTAAATAAGGATTTTAAAATTACTTTAATCAAATGATGACAAACTATAAATTTGATAAAGCGCTGTTCGCTAGAGGTGCAATTTAAAAATCCGTGTATAAAAAAAACATGTAAACAATCAAAGGTCGCATTCTAAATTATACATATGCTTCAATTGTGTGACCAAAATACTCTTTTAGGTGACTACAAACTTTAAACAATAACTGATTGATAGTTATAGTTCAATTAAACTTCTTAAAATAACCAACCCATATGTCCAGGCATAGAATTGAACTACAAGATTGTCATAGACATAGTGAGAGACGAAAATTGTCACTAGAAGTTAAGTGTAGGTGACTAAAGAAAACAAAACCCAATATTCAAACCTTTTACACACATGTAAAAATGAACAAGACTTTATAATAGTTATTTTGAGAAAATCAATATAATTAAGAACTCGTGATATTGAGTTAAATATCAATCATTTGTTTGTACTTCTAGTCTTCTACCGGATTAGCCATACATGACAAAATATCATACATTCTTTAGCCAGTCAATTTAATTCCTAGAAAACCAATTTAGGTTCTCCAAATTTTACTAAAATTTTGATTTCTGTATTAAAGTTGTTTTATATAATAATATATAGTTCGTTAATTCAATATTAATTTTCTACCTTCCAAGTATTCAAGTAAATAGTTTACGCGTAAATGCATAAGGATACGAGTTGGTCACCTCAAACACTCCATCATCAGTCGTTTGTCCGTAGTAGGAGTAAGGCACCTCACCATATGATTCAGAATGCCACAAGTTATTAGAATCTTCCAAGTATTCAAGTAAATACTAACATTTGAGAAAAAAACAAGTGTGTGAATTTCGGGGAAGTTATTTCATCTTTTCCCTACATTGCATATACTTGATTTATAAAAAAAATGTTTTTAATGAAATATGAATCTGCCAATATTTGGTTTCATGATTAAAATATTTATTTTTTTTATTAAAACATTCAAAAATCATGGCTTTCTATGATTTTTCGAGTACGTCTACTAAGTTTTCTGATTAAAAATACATTTCATTATAAGATCGTGCGTAATGGGCACCATACCCATCTAAAACGCCCTCAAAGCGTTAGGGAACACTGCCTTCAGGCGTCTTGAGTGGAAGTGGGAGGGGGGGGGGGTTAGATGGTGGGAAGAAGCTGGTCAATGATTAGTGGGTTGGCTTTAATTGTTTTATTTTTAATGAAAATAATAAATAATGAGGTAATGATTAAAATTATTTTATCCGCTACACTATTTTGTTGCAAAACGCCGCTATAGTGACGTGACGTCACATGGCGCAAAACGTCCTCATAAAGGCTTTAAAATCCAATATACATGTTCTAAATCTTCTTCATAATTTTTTCTAATGATATATTTAAGGTTTATTGGATTTTACTAATCTCTACTAACGGTATTGGCCGATAATAATCCCTATTTATTTGGTCACCACTATTGGTTCCAAATTTAGAAATTTTGACCCCCGGTGGTTTCCCGTTAAAAAAGACTTAACAACGTTATACTTTTTTCCGAATTTTAAACAAATGTTTTAGGGCTTTTAATCGGAAGGAGGATACGAATCGATTGATGTAAATCTTAGCTCAAAATGATGATTCAAACGGCTTGTTAATTGTAAGTCCGAACACTCGAATTGAAGCATTATTTCGTCGTTTTGGAGCACCGTTTCAAACTATGTTTACATTAGTCGGCTCGTATTCTACTTCCGATCAAAAACACTAAAACATTAGCATGAAAATCGGAAAAAAGTATAACGCCATTAACTCCTTTTTAACGGGAGACCATTGGGGGCCAACTTTATTAAATTTGGGACCGTTAGTGGCGATAAAATGAATAAAGATTATTATCGGCCAATATCATTCAATAAGGATTACTAAAATCCAATAAACATATTTAATACCATAAAATTAACCTATTTCTTCAGTGTTTATTAACATCTCAAAACTTATAAACACATGGCCAACACATTCGGGACCGCATGGAAAAAAAAACAAACAAGCCTGATGGGAATACCTACAACCCGAAACATTTGGCATTGTTTTAGAAAGCCCAGCCTTCCGCCAAACTTCCTTGATTCGTTAAGCAAATTTGTTCTGACTTTGCAGATTCAATTTTTAAGTAATGCTTTAAATTTTTTTAATTTAATGACCAATATTACAAAATACAAAATAAAGGGCAACCCACAAGAAGCAAGAAGCCCAAACATACAAACAACCATATAACAAACTAATTAAACCAAATAAACAAGAGACCATCTATAAAGGAATATTCTCAAAATTAAATACTAGTTACTTCTCTCATTCCAAGCCTGATCTTTTGTTGATATGCTTGAACCATAGGAATGAGGGTGCTTTGATGTTGTTAACTAACATATCTTGATTGCTGAAGATCCTTTCATTCCTTGGTTTTTATATCATCCAATATGTAAACACTGAGATTGCTTGGATTGCTATACACTTGTTAAGAAATAGTACATATAACCTAATTTTTTCGCACTTCTCTAGCCTAACACTCCAACAGGGTTATCAAAATGAATTATTTCTTAATATTATGTTCCATTTTTTTCATGTTCGGCTGCTCTTTATACATGTTTTGCATTTATTATATATGTTTATATTCGTTTTAGGTTGCTCAATTGTAGAGAATTTGTTCCAAAAGTATTAAAGTGACTGTAAAAATTTAAAACAATAAGCAAAATAAACTCTATACCCAAATCTAAAGTTACAAAGGAAGTTGATATAAAGATGGAGATGGGGGACGGGCTGGAAATGCTCAAATCTAAAATTACAAAGGAAGTTGATATAAAGATGGAGATAGGGGACGGGCTGGAAATGCTCTGAGATGAATATGTGGTACACATAAATATTTATTATAATTTCATATTTTGTCTACAACTAAAACCCGATTGCCTTAAGTAACCTTATAATACTAAAGTCACCAACATTCATCACAAGAATCATACGAATAGTTAACAATGAATAAACTTGTGCTAATAACATGTTATAAACAAGACAACAAGAGAGAAAACAAGACAAAAAAGTAATTCGAACTCACTCATAGTGAAACATCAACACATAAATCATACATATATATGCCAATATATTGTGAAAGCTAAAGCTCATACATCGCATATTGGATCGGCCATATAGTCTGTTTTGCAACAAACACATACATTTATAGAGTTATTATTTTCTTTACAAATTACAACACCTGAAACACAAATACAACCACTCGAAATTCCAATCACACAATTAACAAAAGAAAAAAAGGTATGGCTAGGCTCCATAAACCACTTATCCTACCATGGACATCAGTGGTGGCGGCGATGGTTCTGTGACTGGCTGTGGTGCTGGTGACTATGGTGGTTTCCATGTGCATGAATATTGTTGCCACGGGTTTCCTGTGACCTCCCGTTGTGGCTATTGTGGTGGATCCTGTGCGGATGATTATTATTGCCACGGGATTGGTTCTGTGGCTGCCCGTGGTGGTGGTGATTGTGGTGGTATCTATGTGGATCATGAACACTATTATTGCCACGGGGTGCCGGGTTAAAAACCAGTCTGGTTTCTCTTCGGAGGAAGTTGTGACCGATTGTATCTGTGTTTGTAATCACCACACCACCATACGAGGCCAGTCTACGCGCAAGCTGGCCGAACGCTTGAAGATCTGGAGTTCCACTTACACGTGCGTGGCGTGATACAACAAGATGAGTGTTTTGGTTCGCGGGGGCAACTACTCCTCGAGAGCGTGATCTGATCACTTCGGGGTTTCTAGCACTTGACATATTGTTAAGTTTTGGTGTGTTATGAATGGTCGATGAGACTAATTAATTTATATAGGCTAATTGGCCCATTTATTACGCAACTTATAACCTAACATTTAATAAAAAAAAAGTGTGTGTAAATTTCCCGGAAGTTCTTTGATCGATTCCTACCATTTACCGGCATCTTTAATTTATATGTATAAATAATTTATATGTATATGATGATAATTAAATTGCTAATTCTATATCCAATAATTCAGTTGTGTTTGTTAGGAGGTCTCGATCTTTCTAGGGTGTGGATCATGACTATTGACGGATGACTTCAATGACGTGTGAGGTTACCCTCTTTGTTGGACGTAATTTTGCATTCAAAGTCAGGAGCTGATGAACTTAAGGGACCAATAATTACAAGTCGGTCATACTTGGTTACGTTTCATAATTACAACATGTTTCCCAATTTTTGGTTATTATAACTGGTAATGCATTGGCTAGCAAGTTAGCTTAGTATATATAAACCGAGTTATGGTCAAACATTATAAAATGTGTGAGCTGCAACCAAATTATGGTTCATCTAGATACATACACGAGATGTAACCGAGTTATGGTTCATCTAGATGCAACAAAGTTAGAGTTCATCAAGAATCAAATCGAGTTAGGGTTTGAGATATTGTTATCAGTTTTTTGAGTTATATTTTCTGATTAATATAAACGTGAGTTAGTCGTTTACTTTGAGTTTGATTATCGATAGGGACTTGAGTTGATTAATATTAACAAGAGTTAGTCGTATGCTGTGTTTGGTTATTGATCTGGACTCAAATTGGTATCAGAACCAAGTTCAAGACTCTTAAGTCTTAATAGGATGAACTCGAATTAAAGCTTCTGGTGTCGGGTTTTGCAACGATTTTCTTTTTCCAGAATGCAGAGTTGATGGAGGAGTATCATATGGAAAGGAGTTTTGTTAGGAAAATGATTTTCAAAGTAGAGTCAAAATTATTAATTTTGAGTCTTACGTATAGAAAGGGAGGGATTTGGAACTCTTTAGTGTTATGGTTTTGGTATGACCAATTGATTTAAATGAAATGATCAATGTAGTTTTAATGGGCCCGTGATATGGTCAGCATAAAAGAATTAACCCTATTGTGTTGGTGATTCATATTATATGAAGTTTTTATTTCATAAAATAAAACAAAACTAAATCGCAAATATGAACCAACGTGAATATATCAAAGGCAACGATTCTTTATTGCTTTTAGAGTGTAAAGTATATTAATTAATTTGAGTTACTAAATTGACATAAACAACAGGTTGCGATCTCATTTACAAATCTTGACCCATTGTGTATGCACTTTCGTTAAAACGTTGCGTCCTTCTATCAAATTGACATCAATATTCTGTAACAAATGTTGGAAATACCATGATCAAGATAAAACCATGATCAACAAAAAACTTTGATCATTAAAAAAACCCTAATCAACTACATTGTTAGACATAATGAGGCATTAATATAATCAAAAACCCATATATGCTAATCCCCTACTCGTTATGTTCCTGTCATTGTTCAAACCGAAAAGTGAAGTCCAGGTTCGGCCAAAACTTCAACACCACCTTTAAGTGCAATCTAGCTAGGTGGTTCAAGGTGGCATTCACCCTAATTCCGGCTACAAATTGATTCGGTTGAAAAGCTTAAAGCTTACAAAGTCTTTATTAAAACAATTGTTGGAAAATTTGTTACGTGTGCATTAGTAGGTTGTTATGACACAACAAATGCACACTAATAGACATTGATGAATGAGATATCGATGTGTGATTGTGTGTATTTGAAAGAAATACTATAGTGGTGTATTCCACATCGGTGGGATGGAGAACTTGTGCCTTGTTTTTCCTCTATAAATAGAGAGGTAAACTAAGTTGCTACACACACCAAACCTTACACACAACACAAGCATTGTTGCAAGGTTTTTCCAACTTCTTCTTCTTCTACATTTCTGGTTTCTTTTATTCGAACCTTTTTCAGGTTTACGGTTAACTCCGGCAGTACTACTGCTCCGGCTGTTGTACCCTAGGAAACAACGAGTTCTCTTGGGAGACTCGAAATATTGTTTTAAGGGCCCCGTGTTCAACACGATCCTCAGCCAAACCGTTTACATTTTTTTTTGTATTGTATTTGGTTTATTTCTTTGATTCTGTATTGTATTTCAGATTCTTGTATTGTATTGTATGAGTAATAAAACTATTTGTTAATTTTCTGTTTATTTACTCAATTCATGAATTTGGTTCCTACAATCTTAAAACAGTATTTTTAAAACCGTTATCGTGAAAACTTTGTTTAAATTTTCAGAAACTATTCTATTTTGATCCAAACCAGTTTTGTTTCAAAATAGTATATGTTTTCAAAACAGTTTTTTCTTTTTTGTTTTGGTCTCAGAATCAAGAATTGGATCTTCAAAGTTGGACTTAGACAGATTCGTTCTTGGTTTAGCATTCTGAAATCAGAAAAGGATCCTTTTTTGGGTTGTTTTTGTCTATCTCGCACGAGATAGTGTTATCTCGCACGAGATAAAGCTATCTCGCACTGGATAAATTTATCTCGCAAATTTCAGAATTCTCTGAATTTTTTTTTCTAAGTTACTAACTTGGTCTGTTTTCTGTGTTTAAGAATGACAGGACCAACCCAAACACTTCTATTGCTACCCCTACTGTCCATTTGACCCCAGCCAATGTGGGAGCGACCACAATGGCTAACCATGCTGAAAAACCCGAAAAGTTCACGGGTGTCCATTTTAAGAGGTGGCCGCAGAAAAATTTTTTCTACTTGACAACCTTGAACTTAGCACAGTTCTTGGAGAAAACAGCCCCCATACCCACTGCTCAAGATGATGCCCTAAGTATGAGTGCTTTGGACGCTTGGAAACATTCTGAATTTCTATGTCGCAATTACGAGCTCAATGGTTTGGCGGATCCATTGTATAACGTCTATTGTGGGATAAAGACTGCCAAAGAACTATGGGAGTCTTTAGACAAGAAGTATAAAACCGAAGATGCGGAACAAAGAAATTTGTTATGGCCCGTTTTTTGGACTTTAAAATGGTTGACTCCAAGACTGTGATCACCCAAGTCCAAGAACTACAAGTTATACTTCATGAAATTCATGCCGAGGGTATGACACTTAGTGAAACGTTCCAAGTTGCAGCCATAATTGAAAAGTTGCCTCCTAGTTGGTTTGAGTTTAAGAATTATCTTAAGCACAAACGAAAGGAGATGACTATTGATGAATTAATTATTCGTCTTCGAATTGAGGAAGACAATCAAACGGCTCAAAAATCAGCTCGTGTGGAGCCAATGGCTAAGGCCAACATGGTTGAACTTGGACAATCTTCTAAGGGGGGGGGGGGGGGCATAAGGGTAAGGGTAAAATGGATAAGGGAAAATGGAAAGGGAAACCTTGGACCAAAGAAGGAGGTTGTGAAAAAGAAACCTCAATCTTCAAACTTCCAAGGTGTTTTGTTACAATTGTAATGAGAATGGCCAACGTGCGAACCAATGCAAGAAGCCTAAGCGTGAGCGTGCGCATATGGTGGATGAAAATGTGAACCGTTGGTGGCAATGATCACCGAGCTCTCGGCAATGATTGAAGAAATCAATCTTGTGAGGGACAAACCGCAAGGATGGTTCATTGATACGGGTGCGACCCGTCATGTGTGTGGTGACAATACCCTCTTTAGCACCTTTAAGGAGGCTGCTAGTGATGCTAAGTTGTTTATGGGGAATCAAGCAACGGCCGACATCAAGGGTGAAGGGAATGTGATCTTGAAGATGACTTCGGAAAAGAGCTTACTTTGAGCAACACTTTGTATATGCCCGAAATTCATAAGAATTTGGTTTCGGGTTGGTTGCTTAATAAGTTTGGTTTTCGTTTAGTGTTTGAGTCGGACAAGTTTGTCTTGACTAAGCGTAGAATGTATGTTGGTAAGGGCTATGCCCTCAATGGTATGTTTAAACTTGATGTAACCGTGATTGGAAATGAAATGAATAAGGCATCTACTTCTGCTTATATTATTGAGTATTTAAATTCAAATGTTTGGCATGGTAGATTAGGACATGTAAATTTCAATTCACTTCGTCGTTTAATTACATTAAAAAGCATACCAACATTCCACATTGATACAAACTCGAAATGCGAAACATGTGTTGAATCCAAACTTACAAGATCATCCTTCAAATCGGTTGAAAGAATAACCGAAACACTTGATTTAATTCACACCGATGTGTGCGATATAAAAATGTGTCCAACAAGAGGAGGAAACAAATATTTCATCACGTTTATTGATGATTGCTTAAAATATTGCTATGTATATTTACTTAAAAGTAAAGATGAAGCAGTAGAAAATTTTATTTTGTTTAAAAATGAAGTTGAGTTACAACTTAACAAGAAAATTAACGTGTGAGAAGCGATCAGAGGAGGTGAATACGTTTCACCATTTGCGGATTTATGCGCACAAAGTGGCATAATACATGAATTAACCGCTCCTTATTCTCCACAATCAAATGGCATGGTGGAACGAAAGAACCGTACATTGAAAGAGATGATGAATGCCATGTTGGTTAGTTCTGGGGTGAGCCATGACATGTGGGAGGGTGCTATTTTAACGGCAAATTATCCTTTAAATAAGATACCTCTCAAGAATAAGGACGAGACTCCTTATAAGTTATGGAAGGGAAGAGAACCTTCGTACAAATACATGAAAGTGTGGGGGTGCCTAGCTAAAGTCACCGTACCACCTCCTAAGGCGCTTAGGATTGGTCCCAAAACTGTTGATTGAATTTTCATTGGATATGCTCACAATAGTAGTGCACATCGGTTTTTGGTACATGAATCCAAAAATCCAAATGTACACGTAAACACTTTCATGGAGGCAAGCCCCAATACTGTCTCGTATTTTGAGCACGTGTTTTCCTAAGTTAGGACACACACATGAGGCCTCATCATCACGAGCGAATGATGTAGGTGCAAGCTCGTCAACACAAAATGACGACTTAGTTCATGAAGGAACACATGAAAGGCCAGAGACTGAGGATGGTGATTTAAGACGAAGCAAAAGACAAAAGGTTGCAAAATCCTTTGGTCTGACTTCGTAAGCTTTATGGTTGAAGGTGAACCTAATACCTACCATGAAGCGGTGACCTCACCTGAAGGACCTCAATGGAAAGAAGCAATCAAGAATGAAATTGATTCG
>NW_027504128.1:0-21698 GCF_021521415.1 Bidens hawaiensis | reverse complement strand
AGATGCTATGACCCTTCCAAAAAGAGTTGAATAGCAGCAGACACACAGCCTTCAAGATATTTCATTTAAATATGTTACGGAGCATTATTATCTTTTATATATAGAGGTGTATGTATAAGGCCGGTTCTTTTAACAAACTGAACCGGTTTGGTCTTTGCATATTTCAAACTGATTTGGGTCAAATGGGTTCGGTTTAAAATTGGTTTAAGCATAGAACTACCCAACTTGATCCAGACCGGTTCGGGTCGCTTTTAAACTGATTTTAACCGGTTTTATTGAAAAAACCCAAACTAGTATACGAACCGGCGGTTTGGTTTGGTTTGGAAACCGGTTTGGTAGACCGATTTGAGAAACGAACTGGTTCGGTTCGGTTTCAGGTTAACCGTTTCTGAACCGATTTTTTTGTACACCTCTAGTCTCACCTATACGAACGAAGGTGTATAGGATCATATTATTCGTATAACTGTTAGCTTTATTGGCCGATTCCAAAAGACTCGTATGATCCTATACAACTTACAATTTTTCTTTTTATGTGGTTTAAATGGATGGTTTAAAACGATTATTTTTTCAATTTATCTTTATGCTCATATATATTTTCTAAAGTTATGTGTATGTATAATCTTGTGTCGAGTCAAATAATTAACATAATTCAGAGGTTGAGAAAGCTTTGCAAGATTTCAACAACCTATCATTTTCCTTCCTTCCTCACTTTGTAGCATTGGCCGATGCTCCCCTGGGTCCTATTCAAACCGCACTACCTGCTTCATATGATGTCGACACTATTGCTGACCCCACCACTTGATTTGTTGTTTTTGGTGAGTTTTTTAGGGTTTTTCAAGACATTTTCTTTTGAAAGTTCCCCTATGTCAGGGGAAACGCTTTTATGGTTATGTATAAAGTCCTCATTGTTGAAGCAAACATTTGGTGCTTGTTTATGATGTTTAACCGCTTTTTTGTTTTTCTGTCTCTGCTCGCTTTCGTCACCGTTTCACCCAGCATAGTTTACCATGTTTGATTTTATCACCACTTGGTATTTTCCAGTAGGTATTTTTAGCATTTTTTCTTTTTTAAGTGCGTTGTTGTCGATGCTTCTTTAGCGTATATGACGTACTTGCCTCATTAGTGTATAAATAGCATAGTTGCTTCTTTAGCATTTAGAGTATTATCGCTTCTCTAGCGTATATAAGCATATATGCTGAAGCAACGATGCTAGAGAAGCAACGACTATAAACATATATGCTGAAGAAGCAATCACATATACTTGCTAGAGAAGCAGTTTTGTTATAAATACGCTGAAGAAGCGATAATACTTTGAATGCTAGCGAAGCAACTATAAACATGATGCTAGAGAAGAAATCATATTCCAAATGCTAACGAAGCAACTACATATGTATGCTAAAGAAGCAGTTACGCTACATATACGCTAGAGAAGCGATAATACTCTAAACTAAAGAAGCAACTATGCTATATATGCACTAAAGGGGCAAGTACGTCGTATACGCTAAAGAAGCATCGACAACATACACACTTAAAAAAAACAAAAATGCTAAAAATACCTAGTGGCAAATACTAAGTGGTGATAAAGCCAAGCACGGTAACTATGTTGGGTGAAACAGTGACGAAAGCGAGCAAAGACAGATAAACGAAAAAGCGGTTAAACATCATAAGCAAGCACCAAATGTTTGCCTCAACAAAGAGGACTTGATACATAACCATAAAAGCGTTTGCCCCAACACAGGGGGACTTTCAAAAGAAAATGTCTCGAAAAACTCCCAAAAACTCACCAGAAAAGCGGTGGGTCGACAATAGCGTCAGCATCGACAGAAGATGAAGCAGGTAGTGCGGCTTGAATAGGTCCCAATGGAGCATCGACCAATGCTACAAAGCAAGGAAGGAAGGAAAATGAAAGGTTGTTGAAATCTTGCAAAGCCTAGTAAACCTCTGAATTGGCGACATGATTATATCCACCAAACCTGCATGGTATCCAAGCCGTTTTCGGCATTGTTAATGGCGCCTACTGAGGTTATCAAATATGGGCTTGTCTTCGTTATTTCGCAAAATGCTCCAACTATGTCTCAAACAGCCATTGCTTTTGCTTAAAAAGACCAGCCACCAAAGCCTTAAGAGAGTTCACCTCTTCCTAAACCGCATCTACAATTGAAAAATAACAACCTATGAACGACACGACTAACAAGAGAAACAAAACAAAATAGACTCACCAGCAGAAATAGCCTCCAGGTGATTGGCTAGTTGGCAGATGGTAATGTTCAAAACATGGATGATGACGTTGGCTGAACGGGCAGAACGTGCTGTGAGAAGCCACATCAGATATTGATGGGTAAGTTGTAACACCCCGACCAAAGGCGGATTATACATCGGGGCGCCACATATTGTTTCATTACTCGTGACACTATTGGGTGTCAATATTTAATAAATACATTCATTCGCGCACGCGCAAAGTAAACACAAGATAACATAAAGCAACATAATTCAATATATTATAAGGCAAAATATTAGAACAACAAATAACTTGTCTTGATACATTTTAATCTAGGTCCAAAATAAAGAGAACTTCCTATGTCTCCACAAGCTCCAAAACAGCTACTGCAAACCTGAACATGTGTTAAAATAAACGTCAAACACTTGCGTGTTGGTGAGAAATCAAGTTTAATACAATACATAGATAACAATAAATCTGCGCGCAACATGTGTATGTCTGGTTTTCAACAAGGGTGTAATCCGATCGGGACCAACTCTAAGATTCATAGACTGCCAGTGCTCACAATTGAGCTCACAAACAAGAAAGACTGTGCAAGTGTAAACAAAAGAGAAAATCATAAACGATAGTTCTCCCGTGTTCATCTAATGGTACCATGAGAACTGCGGAATAGACCGACAAGACGGTTAATGATCCACAAATACAAATAAACAGCCAAGTCTACGTCCTCAACACATGGGATACTGCGCGACTAAAGTTCATAAACAGTTTAAGACTCTAAGTTTGTATGAACACATGAACATCCCAAAACGTTAAAAGCAAAAAGGGATTAGGTACGAGATTACTCACTTGATAAACGATGCGGTGTAAGATAAAGCAAGAACCAACTTTAAACAAGCACAAGTTAACCTATAAATAAGATTATTGTTTTAATGATTTGTTTTAAGTCTTGATTATAAGTTAGCATAATTAATAAGTAAATTATTATATTTAATATATATTACCGGAAAAGCAGGGCAGAACAGGGAGGAAGACGGAGGCAGAGAGGAAGACGGCAGAGAGGGCAAGGAGCAAGAGAGAACAAGAGAGATTAAGTGTTTTGTGTGTGTAGTGTTAGGAAAATAACATTATTATTTATAGAGAAACCCTAGGGAACACAATCCCTAGAAAAGGGGAAAAGATCTCCAAAAAGTAAAAGATTCCAAAAGCAAAAGATATCAAAAGATATGGCAGCTGCAGGGGACAAAGGAAAAGCTGACAGGTAACAGTAACAGGCATGGGCGGGTCAGATAAGGTACTGGTCAAGCATGGAAAAAGCAGATCTCCAAAGATAATGTCAGTCACTTTTTCTGCCAACCAATGGGGTTGGTGCGCATGCTGCGCCGAAAGTAACTTTTCAGACATAAAGCAGATTAGGTCAACGGCTCAAAAGATAAGATATCACAAAAGCAAACGGCTGGACAAAACAGAAGAAAAGACTCAAAGGGTTAGCGCGAGAAGGCTGGAGCGCGAAGGCAGACACAGAGTCAAGAGAGCGCGAGCGCGAAGGCAGACAGAACCAACCTTTGCGCCCCGCGGAAAGAACTATATTTCTAAGCGCGCCGCGGGAAGAACTTCAATTCTAAGCGCGTCGCGAGAAGAACTATATTCCTTAGCGCGCCGCGGGAAGAACAGTATCCATAGCGCGCCGCGGAAAGAACTAAAATCCTTAGCGCGCTGCGGGGACAGTTCGTCTCGCGTATCGCAGTAACAGGTGGTCTTCACGCAGGCTTCCTTGTAAGGAGTCTGGCGCGTGGAGCTGCGCAGACAACCTTAGGCGGGAAGGAACAAAGGACAGCAAAGAGTTGGAAGAAAAGAGGGAAACAAGGCGGAAAGAGAGAAGAAGAGGGACGGGACGGCGGAAAGAAAGAGAGAGAAAGAGGCGGGAAGGAAAATATATTATTATTATTAAAAGTAAAATATAAGTATAAATAAATACTAAATCATAAAAGAAAGAGATCGGGTCAGAGAAACGGGTACCTGGGTCGGGTCGGATCGGGGCAGATGTTACATAAGTGCATCATGAGCCTCATCCCGGGCATGTGCTAAAGCAACATTAGCTTCCTGAAGCTTCTTCAACTCGTTCTGCATATGTTCTCTTTCTCCAACCTTTTCATCTCAGTTGATGACCATTGGGCTCGCAACACCTGACCCTCCAGCTTATTGACCTCCGACAACGCTCCTACCCACCTTTGGTGGAGCTCTTTTTTGTAAGAAACATCTTGTGCACCATGCACCATGACCGCATCCGAAAAATCGGGATTGCTTAACGGACGAACATGGTTAGTATCTAAGGGCAGCTCGATATTATACAAGAAAATTTTGGCGAAGTCAGCATGAGCGACGGTGTCAGCTCCAGTCAAGTTCTAGTCCGAACATATTTCACATCGCTCCGGCATCCCACAACCTCCTTGGAACGGGTACAACGTGCTGATTCATCACCAACCTAGTACATCTTATCTGTATCTACTTAGATAAAACAACAACATTAAGATGCATCGACAGGCTACCAAATATGGAAAAAGAAAGAATCGTTACCTCTTCCACTTTGGGCTAAGCATCTAAAGTGACAGACAGATGCTTCTTGGGCCGAGTGACTCGCTTGGCAGATAGAGGTTGAAAACCTGAGCCTTTACCGGCAAACTTTGAAAAACCCCTTTTAACCTTAACCGCAGAATCACCCGAGGTAATGATATTCGGGTCACCAGTCGAAGGTCCAGGTTCAAATAAATTGGTCACTTGATTGGTTGGGGAAAACTGATCGCCAGATAAATTCATAACCGGAGGAGACGAAGTACCTTCGGTAGGGTTCAATGAGGCAGATGCCTGAGGGGTCACAGATGCAGTTCCTTGAACTAGTTATGGAGGACGAATGGTGGAAATGGATCGGACTGTTTGTTTAAGGAAGAAAACGTCTCCCTTAGCCAAAGATACCTCCTGGACTTCAATCAACCAACATGATGGGATAACTATTATCCAAAAACCAGTTCCTACTTATACGGGACTACAACAAGATAACTTCGAGATAGGGGATCAAATCATAAGGATTTTCCTTAAAAAGATCATACATATCTCTGTCGAATGTCATGGAGCTTCGTCAGCAACTGGCCTCTCCAAAGAACACCGGTTCATATCCTCTAGAAGACACGGTCGTCGAGATAAAAGAAACAATTCTTCCATCCACGAAGATTAGACGACGGGTTAGTAGTAAGGGTAACATTGCTACATATAAAAACGTTATACGAACGTTTATGAGCCAGGAATCTAGTTACAAATTGATACGTTAAGGTCGTGTTCATACATTAATGGAGATCAATACATTAAGCCTGGAGAGAATCCGGCATGGTAACGTTACAGGGGATAAATATGGCACACATCTCTTTTTCAGTTTCACTATGGAAGGCCTATTTATAGGCATGCCCCATTCGTTAGAACAGTAGTAACGAATGAGACTCTCATTCGTTAACATTACTAACGAATGAGGTCTTTCCATAGCCCCATTCGCTAAACACCCTTAGCGAATGGGTATACCTTAACGAATAAGTCACCATTCGTTACACTGTAGTAACGAATGGGCTCTTACATTAACGAATATGCCTAGTCTTTAACAAATGAGGCATCATTCGCTAAACATGCTTAGCGAATGAGCCTTTATACATTAATATAAAGACTAAACTACCCCTAGCCTATTCGAACAGCTTCGGACACCAAATCCGTGCACTTACACTACGCTTCTCAAAGATTGAGAAAAACGATAAAAAGTCCTAAAACGTGGTAGACTTGGGGTTTTGTGAAACGAACAGGATTAAACTTCGAAGTGAGAAATACGAGCAATAGCAAGGGGATGACATTGAGATATGAAGTTCGAAAAACCTTAGCACGCGAAGTAAGAATTTACTAAAGGGAATCCTACGGTTGCCTACCTTAAAAATGGTCGGATAAACGAAGAATTTACCGGCCGGGAAAGGATAGATGGGTTTATCCGAGGAAGCCATGAAATTCGTCTATGACCTTCCTGATACTATCCTCGTCCATGATTGAAAAACGAAGGTATGTATCGTTCTTATTCGACATGACCGGAAAAGAAGGAATCAAAGGTGGGAAAAAGAAGTTACCTAATAAAAAAGGAGAGGGAACTTGAATAAATAAGAAACCAGTTAAAGGAAAAAGAGAGAAGGAAAGTATTTATGAGGGAAGCATGCCCTGTCAAATCGGGATGACGCGACCATCAGAAAAAGCGGGAAAACGTCAAATCAAATTAGGTCAAAGATCATATGAAACCCAGATGTCGAAGGGCAAACAGCCAGAAGTTAGTCAGATGACCTGAAACAAAGGTCTCGCATCGAATGACTAGGTGGACTTGTAGGGGTAGCACCCCAGACCGACCATCTACAACTATGGTTGGAGCATTGCTACGAAAAGAGATTTAAAGAACATCTATGCTCACTAAAGACAAAGATGGTCGTACAGCAGACATCAGTTGGAAAAGGACAATTATATCATGCTTGGCCATCAGAGACAATTCTATCATGCTCGGCCATCAGAGACAATTCTATCGTGCTCAGCCATGAGAGATGGTAGTACAACTGTAGATGCCATATTGGCCTATATATATATATATATCCCAAATGTCTGTAACAATGCTCACGATATATGAATATCAATACATTAAAACCTTTATTGTGTGTTTTTAACATCTCTCTAAAATCGCTATCATAAATCATTTATATGTTCTTCCATTAGAGTCAATCTTAGTCTGATAATCAATCCGGCCAAGATTTGCTTTAACAACTACCAAGCTTATCATGATGAAGATTTGTGAACAGGAGAAAATAAATTAGAATGAAGAGGATGTGGATTATCGGGAACACCAACCCGTGCCATCAATATCACCCTATAAAATATCATTCAGAAGGATGATCCTGATGTCATACTTTATGGCCTTATAGGTGAACTTTTAGTAAAAAGAAAATTATTTCAAATCGAAACTAATTTCTTCTTTCTCTTTTTTGTCATAACTAAGAAATAAACAAAGTTAAACTCTGAAAAACGAGGGCCCTAAGCTTCAGTCTATCTTTTGTTTACAATCGTGTGTAGCTCCCATTTGCGATTCTTGCTAACTTTCTCATAACCTGAAGTCTATTGTATGGATACACGTTTATAACATAAATACAAGCAACACGCTGATCGTTGATTATCATACAAAATAATCGGTAGTTAATGTATTCCGTTACTACTCAACTATATTAATAAAATATTTGTGAAGTAAAATATGATATTTTATTTATGTAAATGAAACGCTTGTTTAAATGGATATCATCGGTTTGCTATAACCTATTAACACAAACTTTTATTGTTGCAAGGAAAACGGTATATGTTCTTAACAAACATACATAAATAAATGTCTAGGAGTGGGTTATTGTACAATAAGCTATTGTACATTAGGTATGCGAGCTTTTTGAATGCCGATTTTAATTTCACGTGGTGGATTATTCGTAAATAACCTAAATCTAATTCTAGAATTTAACTCATCAATTGAATCATTGAGCGTCTATCCATATCAATATAATTCAACCGTCGACCCATATCAAACTAATTTGCAGGTCGATGTCAAACTAAATTGAGTTATCTAACCCTAACAATGTTCGTTACCTGCAAATAAGACCTCAAAACATAATCGATCATTTTTTTTACAATTAAACAAACAATTGTAGTTTGTTCTTCAATTTCCACCTAATCATACTAATTTGAGCCATTTATTTAACTCGTTTCAATCAATTTTTGAAGTAGATACCAACAAAAGAAGTTAGGCGTTTGATCTTCAAATTGATCAAAACTTGATTATTTAATAAATCAAATTGATGTGTATGAGGCTTTATAATCATCAATCGATTATGAAATTGCAGAATAATACACTGAATTAAGCTCTGATTAGGGTTCAAAGTATTATGTTTAAACATTCTGAACAAAGCTGAAGACACTGTGTACATTTAAGCGTTCTTTCAAAACGAACACACTTTAAACGGACAGCACAAAATTGTAAGACACTCAAAACGAATGACCAAAACTAATTACACAATTAAAACGTTCTGAACAAAAATCTAAGAAATTCATAACAAAAAACTAAGAAGTTCAGAACAAAACTTAAAACGTTCAGAACAAAAATCTAGAAATTCTAAACAAAAGACTAAGAAGTTTAAAACAAAACTTAAAACGTTCAGAACAAAAATCTAAAAAATTTAGAACAAAAATCTAAGAAGTTAAAAACAAAAATCTAAGAAATTCAGAAAGAAAATCAAAGTGGATTTTCCAATAAATTACGAAACTTTAAACACTCAGCACAAAACTTTAAACGTTCACAAGATCATGAAATTAAGCTTTCTATAACGTGTAATTGGACACTGAAATCACTTCATATAATCTCGTAATCATCAATCGATCATCGATTTCATCATATGAACATATCTGGCACGCATTTCGACTTTTATCAATTTAAATCAATTCATAATTTCACAAACCCATTACGCTCGATTTTTAATTTTGATTTGATTTTGTTTCTAAACTTGGTTGGCATTTTGGAGTCGAAGTCTGATTTTTGTTAACGATTCATAAAAATGAATTGATTTACAATTTACCACAAACACGAATGAAGCAGTCAATTAGGTCGAAAAATGAATTAAAAGAAATTTCAGTTTCGCCACCGTGTGGTTTTTGAGACAAACGGTGTATTAACTCGCGTACATTATACAATAACCAATTATTGTGTTGGATCCTCAATCTAAATGTCTAAAAGACAATTATGATGCATAAAAAAAATCAGAATTTAAATAAATTGTTTGCTAAAATTTACACTCGATTAAAATGTGTCTGAAGTCTCAAGGGTATTATCGTCTTTTTGCAGTTAGAGAGTCAATAAGTTGGACAAGAATATCCCCGTTCTCTGGTCACAGAACCAACGATCGTAATTCGTAACGCAGTTCCACTGCTTAGCTTCTCTATGTTAACTCGGTCATTGTCCAATATGTGCAAAAAATATATATAATTTGTACCTACTTTTGGTTGACTGCTACATATTCTCTCTTTTATTTATTTATTACTACAAATGGACTTAGAATATGTAACATTTATGTAGTCAGGACTCAGGAGTGACTCACAACAGACATAGTGACGGTGAGGTTGATGGTCTCATGGTCCTTCACATTAACTTTCAAATATGTTATAAGTTTTCATAATAAAAAAAAGTTAATATGCTTTTTTATTTGATTTTTATATTACCTGGCCCATTTTTTAACCATACTTATTGATATATTCGTAGCAACTAAGTTTATAATGTCTTTTATGTTTGTTGGCATAATTGTTGTTTGGTTTGATAAAGAGGTCCAACCCCTGAGTTCGGGTAGCAAACCCAAGTAGCTATGACAAGTTTGTTGTGGGTTAAGGGTGTAATGATAACCAATTATGTTAAAACTAGTGGTTTACATCATATATAGACTTTTATGCTAGTTATAAAACTTGACATCCTGAAAAGAGAGTTAAAAAGGATAATTGAATAGTTAGAAACTAAAAAAGAAACGCAAAAAAAGCTTATATAGTAGGTGAAGAAAGAAAGGCGGAAAAATTAAACGACAATAATAAAGATTTAGGAATTAGAAGAAAATAAGAAAACAAATTTATTTATTTATTAAATAAAGAAAAAGAAATTAAAAAAATTACGAGTGCTCATAAAATTGAAACAATTGACGTTCTCGTTCACTACTTTAACCAAGAAATTAAAATTGCATCCTACTATTATAGTAAGTCACGTGATAAAATAATGCTAAGAGTAAATAAATATAGGTGTTAATCACCGATTATGGTTCTCTAATTTGTATTTTTGGGTTATGCATTGTGTGCTGACCATCCAAAAAGTGGCCTAGTGTCAGCCTAAAAGTGGCCTAGTTGGGCCTTATAAGGACTCAAGAGCTTTTAGCCCAATCCCAACAAAAGCTTAATCTTTTGACACGCAATTTATTTTTTAAGAAATTTTGTTGATTTTATGAAATCAATTAAATATGAAATATGAATCTGCTTTATGCCAAAAAGCAGATTATGACATAAGGTTGCATGTTATGGTGGGGGTTTTGAAGCTCCTCCACAGTGCCACGTTAGTGCTATGAGGGCACTGAGGGCATCAAAGCCCCAGGGCATAATACCCCTCTATGATGAGGGAGGCTTTGAAGCCCAGCCTTTTTTCTTTCTTTTTTTTATAAAACAAAAAAACCAATACAATAATATATAATACAATAATTAAAAAAATACGATAATACTAAAATACAAAATAAAAATAAAAACCCTACAAATAAAAATAAAAAAAACATACAAATAAAAATATAGCTAATGTTCGTCGTCGTCCTCGTCCTCATTTGCATATTTTGCCAATATCTTTGCTTTTCTTTTTTCCATCACCGTCCGCGACACAGGATCTAGATGCGATAGATCTTTTGTGATGAGCTCGAATTCCTTTTGTTGCTTTCGCTTCAAGTGTATCGCTCTGTATTCCGCAAGCATCGCCTTTCTTTCTTCCTGCATTTTCATGAGGCCCTCCTGTTTTTGTTTTTTAATGTTGGCAATCTCGGCTAGCCTCAGTTCCAAGTTTTCAAGATGTGAGCTCATGTCGGAACTCTTAGAGGATGTGGTTCTGGACAAAGATCCTCCACCTCTAGACGCCGACTTGGCTTTATCTCTTCCTACCGGCCGTGGCAACTCATCCGGTTCGTCAAAAATTAATTCTGGATCCAACTCGTTTAGATTAAGTTGACAACGACCATCGGACATGGGCTAAGACGGCGATTGATTGGCCGAAGTAGACGTTGTCATTGACCATTTGGACGGTCGCAGTGGTGATGATATCGGGACCGTATGCCACTTTGGTGAGCTTATGCATTGTCTCCAAATTTTCAATATGCTAAAATCTTTTTTATAAAGGGCTTTGTATTGTTTTAAGCAAGCCTCCAACACATCGGCATCGCTCATGCCGCTTTTTTTATTGTTCACAACGCGGGTGTGAACGGCTGTGAAGTCAGTGATTTTTGTGTGTAATGACTTTCATTTGTTGTAGACGGAATCATTCCCGCGTTATTCTCCTCGACCCATTAAAGCAAAGAACTTGCTGCGTATTTGTACCCAAAACTCCGGCGAATATTTTCCGTCACCTTCGATACATATAAAAGCTTAGTATTAGTAAACAAAAAAATATAACATGGAAAACATATAAATATTTTTATAATATACCTTGAATCGCGTCTTCGGAAGAGTCAATCCACGCTAACGTTAATGCCATTTCCTTGTCTGCTTCTCACATTTGTCTTTCGACCTTTTCGGTTGTTCGAACTGTTGGGTTTTATACAAGATTATCAAAGTTCAAGTTAACCATATTTAACTAGAAAATGCAACGGAAGCAAGTGTTTTAAAACATGTTAATGAACATACCATTATGTTAAAACTAAAACCCGAAGCCAAGGATCAAAATTACAAGAACAAGATGCTCACAAAATGTAAATTGTACCTTCTTCTACCTTTAGAAGAACAAGTGAGTTGTTGAAGGGGATGGTGGATGAATGACAAGCCTCCAAAGAAGAAGACCTCAAGAGTGTGATACCCCAAGCTATTTGTGACAACACCAAGTTGCTTTGCTAGGATTTATGAACACAAAACAAGCTCACAAAGCTCTCCTAAAACATGCTGCTGCTGCCGTGAGTTTTTGGAGAGAGAGAGAGAGATTTTGAAGCTTGAAAACACTTGAAAAAGATGCCAAGAGTAGGACCAAATGCATGTAATTTGTATGGAGAGTTTTTAAAACAAGATCACCTAACATGCAAAGGAAGCATGCAATTTAATTGGACCAAAAACCCCCACCCACATGGGGTGGCCGGTTATACTTATTTTTTTTTTTTTTTTATTTTTTTTTTTGTTTTGTTTTAACCATTTAAAACATCTCCATTCATTTTATAAAACTCATTTTTATAAAATGTACATACATTTATATAATTATTTAACCAATTAAATAATTAATTTATATAAACAAATTATCCAGATAATTTATTTAAATCCTCAAGTGTGTTTGTTTAGAAAACCAATTTTCTAAACATGTAGTGTTCGGTATTCGTTTAAATGATCAAATCATTAAAAGAATACATTTGGTGTTGTCTAGCTTGTTATTGGGTATGACCCAACTTGGATCAAACACAGTTAGCCACATTAATATAAATATGTGTCTCGGGCATATGAAATTCCAACAATCTCCCACTTGCACGAGATACATAGAAAATTAATGCAAGTGCTGAATACCGCCTAACAACGGTTCACCACCCTTAATGTGTTTGACGAAGTGCCATTCAATAACATCATCCCTTCAAGTTCCTTACTTGATATGATTTAGGTGAATCTATCATTATATCCCTTTGTTACTAGATGTCATGTTGGATCTAAGAGACATAGGTGATCATTCTCTTTACAATTCAACTTTATCAGGCCTTAGACATCTAAACTCTCAACACATAAGAGGAACAAATTCCATCTTGACTGTATACGCCTCTCACTATCACTTTATACTTCACCCGAGCTCATCCTTATGTACCATCTTTTACGAATAGCGAAGGGGAGAGTCAAAGTGTAATACTTGGTGAAAATCAAGGCCCAGTATACATCTCAGGTCTAAGGATAATATGAAATTCTCCTTTACTCAAAATTACTAATGATCAGGTCCATCGACTCCATGTAGTAATATTGAGAGCGGGTCGGTCCAATATTTGTATCCCACAAATATCTATGAACCTTGGCAGCAAACCTATGCTCCATATTCATTCCTTATGAATATCCACCAATCCTAGTTCATAATAGTCTTGCTTCATATTTGTTCCCACAAATGTGATCGACTACGGACTTTTAGAATAAGTTAACTTATTCATGGATTAAAACATGCAAAATTAGAATTTAACTCAAGATTCCATAATCATATAAAAGAGTTAAATTACAAAAGTCTTTTAAACGTAAATACAAAATAGATCAAATCCAATTACTAGAATATCGAAGTCCTAAGCCACTCGCATGACGCTCATGTTTCGGTCTTTCTAGGAGCTTCGTGAATGGATCCGCAAGATTTTGATCAGTTCCAACTTTGCGAATACATATCTTTCCTTTTTCAACTTCATCCCTTATGTAGTTGAATCTCCGCTCTATGTGCCTTGTCTTTTGGTGCGAGCGAGGTTCCTTGATTTGTGCAATCGCACCCTCGTTGTCACAAAAGATTTCTAGGGGGTCTTGAATGGTAGAGACCACCCCTAGATCAGTAATGAATTTCTTCAACCATGCAGCTTCCTGAGCTGCCAATGAAGCGGCGATGTATTCTGATTCTGTAGTGGACAATGCTACCACTTCCTGTTTTGAGCTCTTCCAAGAGACAGCTCCTCCATTAAGAGTGAACACATACCCAGATTGTGATCGAGAATCATCTCGATCAGTTTGGAAGCTCGCATCCGTGTAACCTTTTATAGCGAGTTCCTCCTCACCAGATCCATATATCAGAAACATATCCTTAGTTCTCCTAAGGTATTTCAATATGTTCTTAACAGCCATCCAATGACTGTTTCCTGGATTCTGTTGGTATCTGCTTGTCATGCTCAAAGCGCATGACACATCCGGTCTAGTACATATCATCGCATACATGATGGATCCTATAGCAGAAGCATATGGGATTTGTTTCATCATCTCTTGCTCACCATTTGAGCTTGGACATTGAGCTGAACTCAATATGGTCCCTCTTTGAATAGGTACAAAACCTTTCTTGGAGTTTTCCATCTTGAACCTTTTCAAGATCTTATCAATGTATGTACTTTGGTTCAAACCTATCAAGCGCCTTGACCTATCCCTATAGATCTTTATTCCCAAAATATAGGCAGCTTCACCAAGATCCTTGATGGAAAATCTACTTCCAAGCCAAGCCTTAACGCTTTCCATGGTTGGAATGTCATTTCCAAATAGTAGAATGTCATCGACATACAATACTAAGAAGGTAATTATACTCCCACTAGCTTTCTTATACACACAAGCCTCATCAGCGTTTTTGATGAACCCAAAACTTTTGATTTCTTCATCAAAACGATGATTCCAAGTTCTAGATGCTTGTTTCAATCCATAGATTGATTTCTTTAACTTGCATACTTTATTAGGATGTTTTGGATCGACAAAACCTTCAGGCTGAACCATATAGACATCTTCCTCAAGATATCCATTTAGGAAAGCGGTCTTGACATCCATTTGCCAAATTTCATAATCATAATGTGCAGCTATGGCAAATAATATCCTAATAGACTTTAGCATTGCCACAGGCGAAAAAGTTTCATCATAATCAACCCCTTGAGTTTGAGTGAAACCCTTAGCTACAAGTCTTGCTTTATAAGTATCCAAGTTTCCATGCATATCAGTTTTTCTTTTGAAAACCCACTTACTTCCAACAGCTTTGGAGTTGAGTGGTGGTTCAACCAATTCCCAAACTTGGTTGTCATACATGGATTGCATCTCAACGTTCATGGCTTCAAGCCATTTGTCACAATCATTCTTGGACATTGCATCACGGTATGTGGTTGGTTCATCCGAATCTACCACGTAGCAACCTTCTACAAAAAATCCATATCTTTCAGGTGGATTGCTAACTCTACCAGATCTGCGAACGTTTTGTGTGTTTTGATCAACCACTTGATCACTTTCAACAACCTCTTGTTGAGTGCTAGTATCAACCAATTGTGTATCATCTTGTGGTTCTTGATCCTCATCAAGTTTCACTGTTCTACTATTAGTTCCTTCCTTAAGGAACTTAGTTTCCAAGAACTTACCCTTTCGAGCAATAATAACATTTTGCTCACTAGGATCGTAAAAGTAATATCCTAAATCATCTTTAGGATAACCTATAAAGATACACTTAGTGGATCGGACTTCTAATTTGTTTGGGGTGTATTGCTTTACATAAGCTTCACAACCCCAAACTCTTAAGAATGATAGCGATGGAGCCTTTCCATGCCATATTTCAAAAGGTGTCTTCTCCACTTTCTTGGTTGGAGCCATATTCAATATGCGAACAGCGGAAAGTAAAGCATAGCCCCAAAATGATAGAGGTAAAGTGCTTCTAGCCATCATCGATCGAACCATATCTAATAGGGTACGATTTCTCCTTTCAGACACACCATTATGTTGTGGTGTTCCAGGTGGAGTAAGTTGTGAAATAATTCCACAACTCTTAAGATGATCTTGAAAAACACCACTTAGGTATTCACCTCCTCTATCACTACGAAGTACTTTGATTGTGGTCTTGAGTTGTCTTTCTACTTCAGTTTTGAAGTCTTTGAACATTTCAAAAGCTTCATCTTTGTGTTTCAATAAGTACACATAACCATATCGACTATAATCGTCAATAAAGGTAATGAAGTATCTTTCACCATTCCTAGTCATTGGTCTAAAAGGACCACATACATCCGAATGTATGATACCCAATAATTCTTTTGACCTTTCAAAAGTTTTATTAAAGGGTTGCTTTGTCATTTTGCCTTGTAAACAAGATTCACATACATCAAATGAATCATACTCATTTGTTTCTAGAATACCACTCTTGCGAAGAGTTTGCATGCGATTCTTGCTTATATGTCCAAGGCGACAATGCCAAAGATAGGAATCACCCAAGTCCTTCTTGAGTTTCTTGGTGCTGACATTGTACATTGAACTACTATGTGACATACCACTTTGATCTATTTCATATATACCATTCATGGGTATAGCTTTAAAATAAAACATGCCATTCATCAAAACATGAATATCATAATCTATAAATTTAAGATCAAAGCCACATTGTTTTAAAAGGGACACGGAAATAATGTTTCTCCTTAACTTAGGAGCATACAAAACATTCTTCAAAATTACTTCCAAACCACTTGGAAGATTTAATATGTAGTCTCCTTGGGCTTGGACTTCAACTCTTGCTCCATTGCCCATAAAGAGACTAATGTCCCCTTTGTTGAGTTGTTTACTTCTTTTGAACCCCTGCAACAAATTGCAAATGTGAGTTCCACATCCGGTATCAAGTACCCATGTATTTGAAGAAATAACATTTAGTTCAATATGTATAGTAAAGATAATACCTGAGGTATGCCCCGCATCCCTCTTATCTTTTAACGCTTTGAGATAGGTCGGACAATTCCTTTTCCAATGACCTATCTCTCCACACTCAAAGCATGGATCTTGCGCCGCAACCTTTTGCTTCTTTTCCTTCGGTTTGATGGGCGTGATGGCTTTCCTCTTTCCCTTTCCTCGGACGTGGCCCTTGCCCTTAGCAACACTTGCTTTGGGGTTGGAGTTATGTCCCCTTTTTCCTTCATCGATTGTTAGAACGGGTAAAGCCTTTTTACCCATTCCCGCTTCGGCCGTTCTTAGCATTGCGTGAAGCTCACCAATGCTTTTGTCCCACCCATTCATGTTATAATTCATGACAAAGGTTTCAAACCTTTTGGTCAAAGAGTTGAGGATCAAATCCGTAGCCAACTCATTAGACACGGGACAATTCAACCTACGAAGCTTTTCGATGTAGCTTTTCATCTTTAGGACATAAGATGAGACGGTTTGGGTTTCCTCCATACGACATGCATGAAACGCTCGAACCGTTTCGAAACGTTCCGCTCTAGCTTGTTGAAGGAACATTTCCTTCAATTGAGTTATCATGTCGTATGCCCCATGATGCTCGAAATCCTTTTGGATTTCGGGAATCATAGTCCCTAACATGAGGCAAGAGGCTTGCACCGAATCTTTGGTGTACTTGACCCAATCGTTATAAGCCTCCTCATCTTCCACGTTAGGCTCATCGGGAATGGGATCGTCTAAGACATATGATATCTCTTCTTACTTGAGAACTATTCTCAAGTTGCGATACCAATCCATAAAGTTATTATGGTTTAGACGATCCTTTTCAAGGATGGTTCTTAAGGATAGGTTACGGGTGTTATGGGTAGAGGTGTTTGCATTGTTAGCGGCCATCTACAAAATTTAACAAAGTTCTATTTAGTATTATAATCAATTTAATTATTAATACCCTTTTATTCCAGATTTTAAAATAATAATTAAATTCTAGAATCCAACGATAAATCAAATTTCGGTTAGGTGACCTTTATCCCGTTATTTGATTTAACAAGGTAGTCAACCTTGACAATTGCAACCCTTTGCAACTTCTAGAGGTATGGGACCATTCGAAATCCTTATTTCGTGTTGGCATGTTTATCCCATCAACACCATTGGATCCCATGCTTAGGTGACCTTTATCACATGGTTTCCAATTCAAGTCGTCCTACTTGTATAAACATGTAAGATTAACATACAAGTGGTTAGGTGACCTTTATCCCACAAATATGTTAATATTACCCTAAGTATATTAGTTTGCTCAAAATGGTTAGGTGACCTTTATCCCATTTAAAGTTCCCTAATACGTTAAGTGTCATACAAAAGGATGGTGTTAGACTTGTTTCTTTGGTAATTATGAAAAAGGGATTTTAAATTTTCAAATATTCTAGTTGAAAAACATTATGCCATATCCTAACATGCATTTAGAAATATGGCGATTTTGAAAACCAATTTTCAAGGTTCTAGTTATAATAAAACCAATTTTATTATAAGTGAGTGATCGCTTAGTTTTAATAAACCCATTTAATTAAACTAATTGACGCGATATTACCAAATATATATTAGAACCCGTTTTATGCTTGTTGTCGTTCCTATGTGACGGTTGGGTATCCTAATATCTATCAACCACACATTACATAAAGTAAAACAAACAACCAAGCATACACATGCAAAATATAGTCATAACCGAAAACCGCTAAATTTGACCATACTTGTTAGCCGAAACAAGTATAGGTCATAAGTCACACCTAAGGGACAAAACATGACACAAGGATGGAATGTTGACTCCCACTTGATCTTGCATCCAAATGCTTCAAGTATCCTTTCCAAGTTGTTGTGTTCTTGTTGGGCTTGTTAATGGGCTCCAAACTTCCAAAAGTCTTCTTGGGCCCAAGAGTGAAATTTATGGGCCTAACGGGCTTGAATCCCATGATGGGCCGGTGAGGCCCAACAAGCCCAAAATTTCGGTCCAAGGCCCAAATCCACCAATTCTTGCATCTTCAATTTTTTACAACATGTATCCTAATACATATTTTTCTAAAATGAAGAAAATGCAACTAATCTACTTATTACATACCATTTATGAACAAATAAATTACACAAGCCTAAAATTATGAATTATTACAACCATATTGAATAATAAACATAATCAACATACACAAAACAACAATCAACACATCCAAGGTCTAGGTTTCGGTTATGACACATCCAAACATACCAAATGTTCTAAGCATGCAACCTAAGCAACCAATGCCCAAAATATCACAAAGACAAAAGGTGCCCCCCCCCCCAAGAGGCTACGGCCACCCCCCCCCCCCCAAAATTTACAATTTTGATATTTCAACATCCAAATGTTAAATGGTTTCCTAAGATCTTTCCATGCATGTCAAGATCTTACAAAACCATGAGGGGTAAAATCCACCAAATTTTCGGACCCCTTTTTCACCCATGAAAAAACCCGAAATTTAGGAACATGTAAGGAGCATAAGTCCTTGTAACCGGCTCTGATACCATTGTTGGGTTTTATACAAGATTATCAAAGTTCAAGTTAACCATATTTAACTAGAAAATGCAACGGAAGCAAGTGTTTTAAAACATGTTAATGAACATACCATTATGTTAAAACTAAAACCCGAAGCCAAGGATCAAAATTACAAGAACAAGATGCTCACAAAATGTAAATTGTACCTTCTTCTACCTTTAGAAGAACAAGTGAGTTGTTGAAGGGGATGGTGGATGAATGACAAGCCTCCAAAGAAGAAGACCTCAAGAGTGTGATACCCCAAGCTATTTGTGACAACACCAAGTTGCTTTGCTAGGATTTATGAACACAAAACAAGCTCACAAAGCTCTCCTAAAACATGCTGCTGCTGCCGTGAGTTTTTGGAGAGAGAGAGAGAGATTTTGAAGCTTGAAAACACTTGAAAAAGATGCCAAGAGTAGGACCAAATGCATGTAATTTGTATGGAGAGTTTTTAAAACAAGATCACCTAACATGCAAAGGAAGCATGCAATTTAATTGGACCAAAAACCCCCACCCACATGGGGTGGCCGGTTATACTTATTTTTTTTTATTTTTATTTTTTTTTTTGTTTTGTTTTAACCATTTAAAACATCTCCATTCATTTTATAAAACTCATTTTTATAAAATGTACATACATTTATATAATTATTTAACCAATTAAATAATTAATTTATATAAACAAATTATCCAGATAATTTATTTAAATCCTCAAGTGTGTTTGTTTAGAAAACCAATTTTCTAAACATGTAGTGTTCGGTATTCGTTTAAATGATCAAATCATTAAAAGAATACATTTGGTGTTGTCTAGCTTGTTATTGGGTATGACCCGACTTGGATCAAACACAGTTAGCCACATTAATATAAATATGTGTCTCGGGCATATGAAATTCCAACACGAACGTCACTAGGGTTCTTTTTTTATGACTTCTTTTGGACGCCGGACTTGCGTTTCGGGTACTGCCGTTTCGGGGTACTTACATTTCGGGTATTTGGGTTTGTGGTACTTGCGAGGACGTATACGGCATTGGCGCCCGAAAGAACATATTGGGGGTAAACGGTGGCATGGGTGGAGGAATCATCAGTCGTTGTTGGTTTGCATAGAACGGGTTGCTAAGTTCGGCGTTATTTGCGAGCAAACTAGCCCACCACATACAACTCGGATCCCACAGGTTTTGGTTTGGGTTCGGGCTTGGGTTCGGTGTTGAGCTCGAGCTCGTGTTCGGGTTTGGGTTCGGGTTCGAGTTAGGATTCATGGTTAATTTGTTTTTGATGTGTAGATGGTTAAATTTGGTGTGAAGATGGTTAAATTTGGTATGAAGATAAAAGTTGTTTGAGTAAAATTGAGAAAAAGGTTTGAATTTATATAGAAATGGTTAATTATTAATTTTTTTTAACAGCTCTTTTGATGACCGTTGGGGTGCCCCCCCCCCCCCCCCCACCATCCTTCCACGCTTGGTTTGGGTTTGGTGCCCATGCCTTCCGCGCCCACCATGAAGGCCCCCCCCCCCCCCCCCCGGTGGTGTTCAAGGCCCCATGCCGCCCAAACCATCCATGAAGGCGCCCCATAGCATACAGCCTAAGGGTTTATGGAATTCACGACGGATTGGAATAGCCAGATGAATAAAATGAATCATTATCAATTTATCATTATATTATCATGTATGATAAACCAATGAAAATGAAATAAATTATTATGCTATGTTGTTTGGTACATAGAAAAAGACAAAAGAATGAAATGTAAATGACAAAAATACACATGCCCTAAAACAAAGAAAATTTAGCAAAAAAATAAAATAAAATGGTAATGACGGTGGTGGTGGCGGTGGCGGTGATGGTGAAGGAGATTGGTGGTGGCAGCGACGACATTGACGGTGGTGTCGAGAAAGTAGGATGAAAGACAGGAAGGAATAAAATAAAAGACTGTATAAATGAATGGTTTTTATTTGTTTGACTGTAAAAAAATTACTTATGTAACAGAGTATACGTGATTAAATTCTATTACCAAACACCATGTTATTTCATTTTCAATGTGATTACTATATACCAAACAATATATAATTAATTTTAGCATTTGAAATGTTGAATGAAATATTAAAAAGGTTGGTATTCCTTAATTACCTACTAAGTTTTCTGGAGAAACACGATTATCATGCTCAAACATTTTATTTTAATATTTCTTGTCAAAATTCCAGGTATACTATATTGTTAATAAATGTGTCCACATCATCACTTGTCTCTCTTTAACCATTATTAATCTATCTACACATATTTATTTAGTTTTCTCAAATGACGATAACATAGTGATCGAAGAAATCAAAAACACGCAGCCAAGTCAAACTCAGCGTATCGTTTTATTTATTTATTTATTAAATTTTATAAAAGCTATGAAACGTGATGCATGCTAAAAAATTGTTAACAGTTTAAAAGTTAAAACCACTTATTCAAGAGTGGACCTACCCATGTGGTGCGGGAGTCGACCGTCCTCTATAAATTTCTTTTAGTACTTTTATAACATAAAAATCCCGACCGACCCCTATGAATACATACTGATAGTTTGAACGGAGTGAAAAAATGCGATCTCTGTTTCCTAATAGAACAAAGACTAATGCCTTAACTGAGTTAATCAATATCAAATCTGCTTATCAAAGTGCTGCTCCGATTGCTCGAAATATCTCCTTTTCAACCGAGGAACCATCCACTATTATATTTCATTGGTGTTATTTT